>NW_006999837.1:0-2843 GCF_000164805.1 Carlito syrichta | reverse complement strand
CATTCCTCCCCATTCCATTCCTCTCCTTTGCATACCATATCATTCCCTTCCATTCCATTCCTCTCCATTCCATTCTGTTCCTGCTCATTCCATTCATTTCCATTCCATTCCATTTCAATCCTCTCCATTCCATTGTATTCCATTCCATTCCATTCCTCTCCACTGAACTCCATTCCATTCCACTCTATTCCATTTAATTCCATTCGATTCCACTCCTCTCCATTACATTCCAATCCTCTCCATTTCATTACGTCTTCTCCATTCAATTCTATTCTATTCCATTCATTTCCATTCCATTCCATTCCAATACTCTCCTTCCCAGTCTATTCCATTCCTTTCCCTTCCGTTTCAGTCTTCTCCATTCCATTCGAATCTACTGTATTCCATTTCTCTTTATTCTATTCCACTAGATTTTTCTCCATTCCATTCCATTCCATTCCCTTTCATTCCACTCCAGTTGATTGAATTCCACTCCACTTCATTCCAATTCTCTCTATTCCATTCCTTCCCCTCCTTTTCATTCCATTCCTCTCCTTTCCATTTCATTAATTCCCTTTCCATGCCATTCCTTGCATTCAATTCCTCTCCATTCAATTCCTCTCCATTCCATTCATTCCATCCCATTCCTTTTCATTCACTTTATAAATTTTCTCTACATTAAATTCCATTAAATTTCATTTCATTCCACTCCATTCCTCTCTATTCCATTCGATTCCAATCCTCTCAATTCCATTCAATTACTCTCCTTTCCATTCCACTCCATTCTCCTCCATTCCATTCTACAAACTTATATGCCATTCCATTCCACTCCGTTCCATTCCATTCCTCTCTATTCCAATCTATTCCCCTCCATTCATTTCTATTTTATTCCATTTCTCTCAATTCCATTACCTTCCATATCATTTCTCTCCATTCCATTAAATTCCTTTCATTTCCATTCCATGTGTCTTCATTCCATTCCATTATATTCTATTACATTTCCCTCATTCCATTCCATTCCATTCCATTCCTCTCCATTCCATACCCTTCCATTCATTTCCTTTCGATTCCTTCCATTTCTCTCCATTTCATTCCTCTCCATTCCATTCAATGCCATTACTCTCCATTCAATTCCATTCTACTCCATTCTATTCCACTCCACTCCACTCCATACCATTGCACTCCTTTCTATGGCATTCCATTCCTTTCCATTTCTTTCCATTCCTCCCCATTCCATTACATTCTTCTCCATTCAAGTCTTTTCTATTCCATTCCTCTCCTTTCCATTCCATTTCGTTCCCTTCCATTCCATTCCATTTTAATACTCTCCTTTCCATACCATTCCATACCATTCCATTCCATTCCAGTCCTCTGCTTTCCATTCGAATTCATTTCATTCCATTTCTTTCCATTGTATTCCTCTCCATTGCTCTCAATTCTAATCAAATTTTTTCCATTTCATTCCATTCCAGTCCACTGATTTAAACTCCATTTCATTCCATTCCTCTCCATTCAATTCAAGTCCACTTATTTCCATTCCATTCCTCTTCATTCAATTCCAGTCCACTTATTTCCATTCCATTCCTCTCCCTTCCATTTCATTACTCTCCATTCCATTCCATTCCATTCCTCTTCATCCATTCCTCTCCTTTCCTTTCCATTCCATTCCCCTCCTTTCCATTCCATTCCTCTCCCTTCCATTTCATTACTATCCATTCCATTCCATTCTATTCCATTCCATTCTACTCCATTCTATTCCAGTGCCCTTTATGCCATTCAATTCCTTTCCACTCCATTCTATTCCAGTCCACTTAATGCCATTCAATTCCTTTCCACTCCATTCCTCTCCATTGCTTTTCTATCTATGCCATTCCACTCCCTTCCATTCCATTCTACTCCATTCCATTCTACTCCACTTCTCTCCAATCCAGTACACTCTATTCCCTTCAAATTCATTCCACTCCATTCCACTCCATTCCATTCCATTCCATTCCATTCCACTATATTACATTTCTCTCCATTAATTCCTGTTAATTCAATTTCACTCCATTCCTTTCCTCTCTATTACATTAAATGTCATTACTTTCCATTCCATTCCATTCCACTCCATTCAATCCACTCAACTCCACTCCATACCATTGCACTCCATTCTATGCCATTCCCTTCCTTTCCGTTTCTTCACATTCCTCTCCATTCCATTACATTCTTCTCCATTCTTTTCTATTCTATTCCATTCCTCTCCATTCCATTCCAGTCCGGTCCATTCCTTTCCATTCCATTCCAATACTCTCCTTTCCATTCTAAACCATTCCATTCCACTCCAGTCCTCTCCGGTCCATTCGAATTCATTTCATTCCATTTCTTTCCATTGTATTCCACTCCATTGCTTTCCATTCTTTTCAATTCCATTCCATTTCATTCCACTCCAGTCCATTGAATTCCACTCCATTTCATTCCATTCCACTCCATTCCATTCCATTACCCTCCTTTCCATTCCTTTCCTCTGCCTTCCATTTCATTTCTCTTCATTCTATTCCATTCCATTCCATTCCTTTCCATCCATTATTATCCATTCCTTTCCATTCCATTCCTCTCCCTTCCATTTCATTATTATCCATTCGATTCCATTCTTCTCCGTTCACTTCCACTCTATTCCATTCCTCTCCATTCCATTCACTTCCAGTCCATTGAATTCCACTCCATTTCATTCCATTACACTCCATTCCTTTCCATTACCCTCCTTTCCATGCCTTTCCTCTGCCTTCCATTTCATTTCTCTCCATTCTATTCCATTCCATTCCATTCCTCTCCCATCCTTTCCATTCCATTCTCTCCTTTCCATTCCATTCCTCTCCCTTCCATTT
>NW_006999836.1:0-781 GCF_000164805.1 Carlito syrichta | reverse complement strand
TGGACTGTCTTGAACACTCTGCCCACGGCTGCCCTAACTCGCAGTCCTCTATTCGATGAGCTCACATGTGTCTTTGCCATTGGGCACGGGTGTGGAGGATGGAAACAGACCTTCTGGTGCCCATGGCCAAAGACGCAGGTCGAATGTGCTGGTGGCCACCTGAAAATGACAGTCTGGAAACTGCCTTTTTCTCTCAGATCCCTGAGTGTGAGTTCTTGCGCTGGGTGGCAGGGGTGGTGATGGTGGTGGTGGTGGTAATAATTATTATTTGTTGTCAGAATCCCACAATGTCATGCAAGACAGAGTGCAAGGTCACACTCACGGCAACCTTGGACTCCACCTGCTGGGCTCAGACAATCTTCCCTCCTCCGCCCCACAAGTGGCTGGAACCACAGGCCTGTGCCACCATGCTTGGCTAATATCAAACTCATTTTTAATGGCCTTGGTTGATGTCGAACCCGCAGGCTCAGGCCATCCTCTCACCTGGGCCTCCAAAGGGTTGTGATGCCAGGTTGAGGCCCTCAGCTTGGCCTGTGGTTGTGGTGGTGATGGTGTTATTTCTTAGTTGGAATCCTGCTCTTTTCCCCAGGCTGGAGTGCAGGGGACTGCCCTTGGACACTGTGGCCTCAATCAACTGGACTCTGGTGATCTTCCTGCTGCAGCCTCCAGAGTGGCTGGAAGGACACACATTTGTCAATACACTCAGCTCATTGTTTTTGTTTCTTGTAGAGATGAGGTCTGGCTAAAGTGCCTGGGATAGTCTTGAATATGGGGACTCAGG
>NW_006999835.1:0-1492 GCF_000164805.1 Carlito syrichta | reverse complement strand
CTGCTCAACCAGCTGACTCAACCAGTTTGCTAACTAGCTAGCTAACTGATTTAACCAGTTTACTTTATCCTTCAGTTTACTAGCTTACTACCTGACTCAGCCTGCTGAGTTAACCCATTAGCTAACTAGCAAGCGAGCTGTCTTAACCAGCTGATTATGTTAGAAAGCTCACTTAACTAGCTGACTTACCTAGTTGACTTAACTACTTAACTAGCTGGCTTAACTGGCTGACTTAGCAATGTAGCTAGCTACCTTAATTACCTGAATTGAAAAATTAGCTATTTAACTAGCTGAATAACTAGATGACTTAACTAATTAGCTAACTACTTAGGTAGAAGGCTTAAGTAACTGTCTTAAATAGTTATCTAATTAATGAGCTAGCTGGTTTAGCTAGCTGACTTAACTAACTAGTTATTTACCTAGCATACTTAATTACCTGTCTTATCTAGGTGACTAACGAGATAGATAGCTGATTTAATGAGTTGGTTAACATGTTAGCTAACTGTTGTAACTTGTTGGTAAACGAGTATAGTATCTGACTAAACTATTTGGTTAACGAGTAAGTTAGGTGACAACTTGTTGGTTTTTGAGTCAGATGACTATTTAGCTGGTTTAACATGTTGACTGAATGCGGCCAACTTGTTAGCTGGCCTAACATGTTGGCTGATTACTCGGCCGACTAGTAAGCTGGGTCAAATAATTGACTGACGAGTCGGCCCACTAGTTAGTTAGCTTAACTAGTTGGCATGCTGGTTTGCTGAACTAAGCATTCATCTGATTAATAGGCCGACTAGTTAGCTGGCCTAACTAGTCGGTTGAGCACTTAGCTGAGCTAACTTATCAGCTGAAAAGGTGACTGATTAGTCAGCTGATTGGTTTGCTGACTCAATGAGTTGGCCGGTTAGTAGGCTGACTGGTTAGGTGAATTAAATAGTTGGCCTACAAATGAGTCAACAGGCAAGCTGACTTAACCAGTCGCCTGGTGAGTAAGCCGAATTGTCAGCTGACTTAACAGGCTAGATACGTACATAGCCTACTGGCTTTCCAGCTGACTTAACTACTTAGCTAACCAGCTGGCTATTGAGCTGACTTAAATAGGTCATTTAACTAACTAGTTAACTGTCTAGCCAACTGACTTAACTAGCTAGCTACCCAGCTAGGCAGCTGGCTCACCAGCTGACTTAACTCACTGATTTAACTAGCTAGAAAGCTGACATAACTAGCTGATTTAACCAGATAGCTACCAAGCTAGTCAACTGGCTTAACTATCTAGCTTAACCTAGCTAGCTACCTAGCTAGCTATCTAGCTAACCAGGTGACATAACTGGCTGACTTAACTAGATAGCTAGCTGACATAACTAGCTGTCTTATGTAGCTGGCTCCCTAGCTATCCAGCTGACTTAGGTAGCTGAAATAACTAGATAGCCAGATTGCTACCCACCTGACTAATTATCTTTTTAACTAGTTAACCAGCTGGATAAGCCGACTGACT
>NW_006999834.1:0-454 GCF_000164805.1 Carlito syrichta | reverse complement strand
CTTCCAGAATTCCTTAGATAACTCTAGCTCACTAATTGTCAGTCAGGAATTTTTTTTCCTTTTTTGAGTTGGAGTCTCACTCTATCACCCAGGCTTGCGGGCAGTGGCATACTCTCACTCACCACAACCTCCATCTGCTGGGCTTAGTCAATCCTTCTGCTTCAGCCTTCCAAGTAGCTGGAACTCTACAAGTTTATGCCACCATGCCCGGCTAATTTTTTTTTTATTGTAACGATAAGGTCTCACCAAGTTGCCCAGGCTTCTCTCGAACCCATGGGCTCAGGTAATCCTCTCACCCTGGCCCCCAAAGTGCTGGCATTATAGGTGTAAGCCACCATGCCTGGCTCAAGAAATCTTTTAATGCACCTCTAGTCTCTCTGTCCTGCCCCCTAGAAAACGTCCTGCCAGCCTGGACCAAGCCAGTATACATCTCACATGTATTGATTTATGGTTT
>NW_006999833.1:0-1692 GCF_000164805.1 Carlito syrichta | reverse complement strand
AGTAGTTAGTCACCTATGTAATTCAGCTAGTTAAGTCAGCTTTCTAATTAAGTCAGCTGGTTTAGACAGGTAGCTAGCTAGTTAGCTAAGAGGTTAAGACAGCAGATTGAGTCAAGTAGTTAGCTAGGTAACTAACGGGTTAAGTCAGCTGGTTGAGTCATCTAGCTACCTAGTTAGCAAATGGGTTGAGTCAGCTGGTTGAGTAAGTTAGCTAGCTAGTTAGCTAGAGTTATGTCAGCTGGATGAGTCAGCTAGCTAACTAGTTAGCTAATGAGTTGTCAGCTGTTTGAGTCACCTAGGAAGCTCATTAGCTAAAGAGTTGAGACGGGTAATTAAGTCAGTTAGATAGCACATTAGGTAACAGGTAAGCTAACTAGTTAGCTAGCTCATTAAATCAGATAGCTAGCTACTCATCTATATCAGATTGCTAGCGAGGTACCTAGCTAATTAGATAACTGTTTAAATAAGCTGGTAGCTAGGTATCTAGCTAGTTAGCCTACTATTTAATTCAGCTGTCTTGCTAGGTAGCTAGCTCGTTAATTCAGCTAATTAAATCAGCTGGCTGGCCAACTGGCTAGCTAGGTAGCAAGGTAGTTAAGTCAGTTGGTTAGCCAACTGGTTAGCTGGTTAATTCAGCTAGATGAGAGAGCTGGCTAGCCAACTGGCAAGGTAGGTAGTTAGCTAGTTAAGTAAGCAAGATAGCTACCTGGCTAGATATTGATGTCTTCGAGCTAAGTAAGCTGGCTAGTTAAATCAGCTAGTTTAGTCAGCTGTCTAGCCAGCTGGCTAGCTAGGTAGCTAGCTAGATAAGTCAGCTTGCTAGCCAGCAGGCTAGCTGTTGAAATCAGCTAGATAAGTGAGCTGACTAGCCTGCTGGCAAGGTAGGTAGCTAGCTAGTTAAGTGAGCTGGCTAGCCAGCTTTCTAGCTTAAGTCAGCTAGGTAAGTCAGTTGGCTAGTCAGCTTGCTAGATAGGAAGCCAGTTAGTTAAATCAGCTGGCTATCCAGCTGAATAGCTGGTTATCTCTGATTGTTAAGTCAGTTGGAAACCAGCTGGCTAGCTAGTTAATTCAACTCGTTAACTCAGTTTACTATCCAGCTGGTTAGTTAGTTAAAAAGCTACTAATGTCAGAAGCTATCCATCATGCTAGCCAGTTATTTCAGCTAGTTAAGTCAGTTGGCTAACTATGAAGCTAGCTATATAATTCAACTAGTTATGTCAGCTGGCCATTCAGCTTTCTAGCTAGGTAGCTAGCTAGTTAAGTCATCTATTTAAGTCAGCTGTGTAGCTAGATAGCTAGCTAGATAAGTCAGCTAGTTATGTCAACTGGGTAGCTATTTAAGACAGTTAGTTAAGTCAGCTGACTAGCCAGCTGCCTATCAGGGTAGCTATCTAGTTAAGTCAGCTGGCTCCCCAGCTGGCTAGCTAGTTAAGTCACCTAGTTAAGTTAGTTTGCTGGCCAGCAGGATAGCTAGGTAGTTATTAGTTAAGTCAGCTGGCAAGCCTGTGGACTATGTCAATAGGTTGCTACTTAAGTCAGCTGTCTAGCTTTTAGGCTACCTAGTTATGTCAGTTAGTTCAGTCAACTGGCTATCCAGTTGTCTAGCTAGGTAGATAGGTAGTTAAGTCTACTGTCTAGCCAGCTGGCTACATCGTTAAGTCAGTTAATTAAATCAGCTGGCTATGCTGCTGG
>NW_006999832.1:0-438 GCF_000164805.1 Carlito syrichta | reverse complement strand
GATGGTCAGAGCCTAGGAGCTTAGACCATGCTGGACACCATAGCAAGCCCTCACCTCAGCCCCAAGCAAAATAAAAAATATCTTTGGTGAGAGTAGGAATTGACGGGAGGATCACCTCAAGTCCAGAGTTCAAAACAGGCAGGAAGACCAGGATGTCAACCAAATGGAAAGCCTGTTATCACAGCAGATTGGGAGGCCAAGGCTGGGAGGAAGGCTCAAGTTGGGTGCTTTTAGAGCAGCCAGGGCTATCTAGTGAGGAAAAAAGAGAGGGAGAAAGGAAAAGAAAGAAAGAAAGAAAGAAAGAGATTCTAAGTTAACAAAAAATCCATTTACTGGCAAACCTTATGACCTTAGCCCTTCCCCCTACCAACCCCACATAGGAGAATCCCCCAAGCTCAGCACCTTCCAGCCTCAACCATCCCCTAATGGCTTGCCACT
>NW_006999831.1:0-888 GCF_000164805.1 Carlito syrichta | reverse complement strand
TATCTCGTTAGCTAATGAGCTGGTTAGCTGACACATCCCAGCTGACTTAACTCATTAGCTTTCTAGCTAACTAGCTGACCATCCAGCTGTTTAGCTCGTTAGTTAACTAGCTAGCTAGCCTACTCAACCAGCTGACTCAACCCGTTTGCTAACTAGCTAGGTAGGTGACTCAGCCAGCTGACTTAACCCATTAGTTAACTAGCTAATTACCTGAATCAACCTGCTGACTTAACCCATTAGCTAACTAGCTAGCTAGCTGTCTTAGCCAGCTGACTAAATTAAAAGCTAACTTAACTAGCTGAGTTATCTAGCTTACTTCACTACTTAGCTAGCTGACTTTACTGACTGACTTAACTATTTATCTAGCTGACTTAACTACCTGAATTAAATAGCTAACTATTTAACTAGCTGAATAATGAGCTGACTTAATTAGTTAACTATTTAGGTATCAGACTGAGGTAACTGACTTAAATATTTAGCTAACTAGTGAGCTAGGGGACTTAGCTAGCTTATTAACTAGCTAGGCAGTTAGCTAGCTCACATAGGTAGCTGACTTAACTAGTTGACTAACAAGATAGGTAGCTGAATTAATGAGTTGGTTTATGAGTTAGATAACTGTTTTAACTAGTTTACAAATGAGTTAAATAGGTGACTTAAGTAGTTGGTTAACGTGTTAGTTAGGTGACTTAACTTGTTGACTGTCTAGTTAGCTGGTTTAACACATTGACTACTCAGCCAACTTGTTAGCTGGCTTAACATGTTGGCCAACTAATCGACCAGCTATCTAGCTTCGTTAAACAGTTGGGTGACGAGTTGGCCCCATAGTTTGGGTATTTGTCTGAGTAGTTATCTCACCTAATTAGTCAGTCGACTAGTTGGCTGACTACT
>NW_006999830.1:0-987 GCF_000164805.1 Carlito syrichta | reverse complement strand
ATGAAGACAAGATTCTCCTCCCTATGGAAGGTATGAGGAGAGTACACAGTCTCAAGGGGAGACATGGTTACATAACAGGGTATAGAGTGTGATAATTCTATCAAGTTGTTCACTAAAGGAGGAACTTTTATCAACAACCAAGACCAAACATAGGTTTTCTCATCCTGTCTCAAAGACGTGCTGCAAAGTGTTAATCAATGAATTCATCTGAAAGTGGTGGCAAGGTAGTCTACAAACCTATGATGATGCTAACCTGTTGAAAACTTCCATATTATCTGTTTAAGTTCAAAATAGGTAAGAATTTGGCAAATCTATTATCAGGATTCCTTTAAATCATAGAAAAAAATGAATTAAATAAACCAACCAGGTTTTTTTTTTAACAACATGTTGCTGAAAGATCTACCCATCCAAAGAGTTTGCAGTATAACCAATGAATCTATCACTAAGCCATTTTTTCCATGTATTTGTTTATTTAGCTATTTGTGTATTGAAATGTCAGTAAAACACTTTCACAAAGAAAGGAGTTTGCCAAAATGCCTTTGAAATAATCTGAGAGAGATACTTAGATATTCCCAGTGAGTTCAAGGGGAATATATTGTAAGAATATTGGAGTGGCCATGCGCAATGACTCACGATTATAATTCCAGTCTTTTAAGAGGGCAAGATGAAAGGAGTGCCTAAGATCACATATTCGATTCTATCCTGGACAACTTTGTGAGACCTAATCTCTACAATAAATTTTAAAAACTAATGGGACATGTTAGTGCTTGCCTGTAGTATCAGCTTTTTGGAACACTGAGGCAGAAGGATCTCCTGAATCCAGCATTTCAAGGCTGTGGTGGCCAAGAGCATGCCCTTTCACTCCAGACTGAGCAACAGAGTGAGACTACAACTCAAAACAAACAAACAAAAAGAATATAGGATAAGCATTAAACATTTGAGTAAACACCCACATCCAACATAAATCGTTCTAACACCCACAATGTT
>NW_006999829.1:0-515 GCF_000164805.1 Carlito syrichta | reverse complement strand
TCATTTATAAGATTTGGACTAATGGGAAAAAAGGATTTGTGTGACTAGTCTTGGGTTCTAGTGACTCTGTTGTACTTTTGGTACTCGGTGATATGAATATTTTTGTTGTTGGTGCCTTTTCTCTCAGAAATAGCTTTTTTTGTTGCTGTTTGTGTTTCAGTATCATTCAATTCTCAAGAGGGATATCATAAGATGGAGCACAGATCTAAAATCCCTATAAGACTGCTGTTTGAGCCAGCCTCTTTGGAGACACCTCATGCATCATGGTTAAGTCATAATCTTGATTAAGATATGTAGGAAGTAATTTTTGGTTAAAAAAAAAGTTTTAAAAAAAGAAAATATCAGTAGTTTGTCCTGGCTAAAACCTAGCAAAACATTTGAAAGGACTTTTTTTTTTTTTTTATTAGTGAGTCTCACCCTGGAGTTCAGTGGCACAATCACGGCCATCTCAACTTCAACCTGCTGGGCTCAGGGGATCCTTCCACCTCAGCCTCCCAAATAGCTGAAACTAAAGG
>NW_006999828.1:0-454 GCF_000164805.1 Carlito syrichta | reverse complement strand
TTTAACTCCTTGAGAGCTTCTTTTTTTTCTGTCATTGTCAGAATTAGGCAAAGTTTATGTCTTTTTGTTTAAAATGTTAATATTTTATATTTTGTTTTCAGGAAAAAATCTTTTACCTTTTTAGCTATTTAAAGCTTACATTTTTGAGTGAAACAACAAAGATTACCAGTCTCTCTTTGCCTGATATATTCAAAATTTTAGAACTATTTATAATACCACCACTGGGCCTGATTTGCTTTTTTGACAATGGCTTGCTGCTAAATAACACAAGCATCTTTCCTGTTGGCCCAGGGACTATAATGGAAAAGGTGGGTATGTGAGTTGGGGCCGATTCTGAGATATAGAACTTGTTCATACACTCCATATCAGGAATAGGCGCATGCACACACACACACACACACACACACACACACACACACACACGTCTAAATGGCTGGCCAAATGAAGAATTTTG
>NW_006999827.1:0-654 GCF_000164805.1 Carlito syrichta | reverse complement strand
GGGCAGCATCCAGTCTACACAATAGAAGTGTGGAAGAATAGTTGATTTTTGTGAGATAGCTTGAGCAGAAAAAAGGAAACAGCATGGTGCTAAAATTGAATTGATTAACATCAGGGTACTTTGGGTTACCTTCTTGGTGTGGGTTGAAGCAGAGGGTCTTCCTTATCACGTTGGTTTAAATTGACTGAGTCTCTTTTGACTGGTTGCTGTGAATCTGATTTTTAAAAAAAGTAAAACAAAAACTGGCCTATTCAAAGATGTGTCTCCCCTGATTTCTGAGAAGGTTAAATCTTACAAGTAAACAGATTAGGTTTTGGTTTGGTGACATGGAACATTAGCATAGCTGACTCCATTTTGGGTTGGTCTGTCAGGGCCTAGTGCAGCAGCTCAGTACAAATCAATGGCCTTCCATAAATTTTATTTGACACTAGTTAGAAGGATAATAGATTTTCCTTAAGTAAAGGAGCCCTGGAGCACAGCCAGCTTCATGGGTGTGTGACCTATGCAGGTACTTGGGGCTCAGTGTTTAAAAGTATTCTATGCTTGGTTGAATGTGCTACTGTTGCTGTTTTGATTTTTTTTTTTTAAGAGACGGGGTCTTGCTCTGTTGTCTAGACTGGAGTACACTAGCACAATCATAGCCTCAAACTCCTG
>NW_006999826.1:0-462 GCF_000164805.1 Carlito syrichta | reverse complement strand
CCATAAACCCACATGGCAGAAAGGGCTAAGGGATAGTTCTGCAGTCTCTTTTATATAAGTACTGTTATCCCATTCTTGAGAACTCCAGCTCATGACCTAATCATTTCCCTAACACCCGATCTCCAAAACCATAGTGGGGATTAATTCTTCATCAGCACATGAGTTTTGGAAGAACACAAATATTCAGTCTATAGCATATGATATTTCTATAGCTTGAGCATTATTTGAATATGAAAATAATAGATTATTTATTACCATACACATTTTAAGTTATTTTCTTCTAATGTCAAATGCAGATTATGACATTTTAGTTAACAAATTTCAAAATGATGGTTATCTCTAGTGGGATATTCACTTAGGATCACTTAGTTGTGTTCAATAGAATTGTTCTCTCTCTCTGGTCTAAGAAAATAAGTTTTTCTTTCAATGTCCATTTAGAGTATTCTCACAGAAATTAATAGT
>NW_006999825.1:0-466 GCF_000164805.1 Carlito syrichta | reverse complement strand
TCTATGACTGAAAAATAAGTTGCTGTTGGAGGAATGGTGGACAAGATGGTATAGGGGTTGGGGACTAGTGGGTGGATGGGGAGAATGGCTGCGTTCATTCGTCGGAGGTCTTGGACGAGCCAGTAGGTTCCGTCGGGTTTTATGCGGCCAGAATGGGAGAATTGTGAGGTGAGTTGGTGGGTCTCAAATACCCCTTCTGTAGCAGGGTTTTTATAACAGGGTGTAGACCTAGCAGACTGGCCCTGGGGAGGGGATATTGTGGCTGACTAGGGTGGGTGGACTGGGTTTTTTAACTGGATGTGAACAGGCGGGCATTGGGCTAATGAAGGGGTGTGTATGTCCCAAATCAGTGGGTTGACTGTCGAGGCGAGTGGGGGAGGGAGTGAGATGGGTTGTGGGGAGGGGGTTGAGGGGGTAGAGGCTAAAAGGAGGAGTAAGGAAGTTGTTGGGGATGGGTTAGTGAGGG
>NW_006999824.1:0-1087 GCF_000164805.1 Carlito syrichta | reverse complement strand
TGTCAGGCCACATACAGAAATAGAACTCTGACCCACAATCAGCAACCACCAAACAATGATGGCAAGCCAAGCGTTCTGCAGCAGACTGTCTAGAAAGTGAAACCACAACTTTTGAAGCAATCAGCCCCAATAGTCAAGGCTTAATTAACAACTGACAACTTCCCTAATTTTTTTTACCTTACTTCCAATTTAGAACCAGTCAGAAAAAGTCAAATCTTCTCTACAAGGAAGACCCATCGTATACCCCATTCAAATTACCCCATCATCATCTTCCCCATGCCAGCACACTTTGATCAGAGAATATCTGAAGCCCTTCCTTGTGTCAACTATAAAGCTTTCCCAATCTCTGCCTGCCTTTGAGTCAACCAAAGGAAAGTAATAGTGACCTACTCACTTGCAATAACAAGCTGAATAAATTGTTCCTTTTAAGTAGTCTGCCTTTATTTCCACTTACTAGCTATACTAACTGGGCATATTGTTCATGAAAGGCAAATATTTTTACCCCTTTGGAGATTTAATCTAAAACTTAATTTGCTCAAAAGAGAATTTTGACTTCTACCACCTTCATCAGTGAATTACAACTCATATACAACCCTTAGCCAACGTAAACACATTTTTCTTTCTCAATCTTTTATTACCTGGCATAGTAGTTTGTTGTTGTTGGTTTTGTTTTGTGTTTAGATTATTTTAAGGCTCAGTGTTAAAGTGAGAAGATCATTTGTACCCAAGAATTCAAGACTAGTACTACAGATGTGTGCCACTATACCTAGCTACTTATTTTTTATTTTTATTTTTATTTTGTAGAGAGGTCTCACTAAATTGTCAGGCTGATCTCCAACTCCTGGGCTCAAGTAGTCCTCCTGCCTCGGCCCCTCAATGTGCTGGAATTACAGATGTGAGCCACCATACCCAGCCAGATGACTATTATCAAAAGACAAGAAATAAGTGTTGGTGAAGATGTGAAGAGAAGAGAGCCCTTGCACGAGGTTGGTGGATATGTAAACTGGTATGGTCATTATGGACAATTAAAGATAAAACTATTTTCAAAAGCTCATTATTAAATTGTGTTCAATTTTTTTCAAAATAT
>NW_006999823.1:0-684 GCF_000164805.1 Carlito syrichta | reverse complement strand
CACTTTGTAAAGAATTGGTATCAGCTCCTTCTTGTACATTTTGAAGAATTCTGCTGGAAAGCCATCTAGTCAAGGGCTTTTTTTGTAAGGAGTTTTCATATCACAGCGTCAATTTCCTGGGCTGTTATTGATCTATTTAGCATCTCAATGTCTTCTTGTTTCAGCCTGGGGAAGTTATGTTATGTCAGAAAGTTCTCCATTTTATTTAAGATCTCAAGTTTGTTTATATATAAGTGTACATAGTAGTCTCTAATAATCTTTTGTGTTTCTTCTGGGTAGTTTTCTTAAGACAGAGACATTTACTGGGTTGCTGTTTGTCTATGTAGAGTCTCAATGTCTTTTTGATTCAATCTGGGGAGGTGGTGTGATGTTAGAAAGTTCACAATTTCATTTAGGGTATCAAGTTTGTGTACATTTAGGTGTACATAAGTCTCTAGTAATTTCGTGTATTACTTTGGGGTAGTTTTTGTATGAAAGACTAATTTCCTGGGGTGTTATTTGTCTATTTAGTGTCTCAATGTCTTCTCGTTTTAACCTGTGCAGGAGCTGTGATATCAGACAATTTTCCATTTAATTTTGGTTGTCACGTTTGTTTCCATACAGGTATAGATAGTAATCGCTGATAATTTTTTTTTATTTCTTTAGGGTTGGTTGTCATTTGATTTTTGTATTTCTGATTATGTT
>NW_006999822.1:0-539 GCF_000164805.1 Carlito syrichta | reverse complement strand
CTAGCTAGCCAGCTGACTTATCTATCTGATTTAATAGCTAGCCATCTGGTTGGCAAGCTATATTAACTAGCTGAAATAATCAGATAGCCAGCTGGCTAGCCATCTGACTTAATTAGCTACCTACTTACATAGTCAGCTGGGGAGCCAGATGAATTAACTAGCTGATTTAACTAGCTAGCCACTGGCTAGATAGCTGACTTAACTAGCTTCGTACCTCCCTATCCAACTGGTTAGCCAACTGACTTAACTAGTTGACTTAACCAGCTAACAAGTTGGCACACCTAGCTGACTTATCTAGTTAGCCAGCTGGCTACCCAGCTGACTTAACTAGCTCTCTACATAGCTAGCTAGCTGGCTAGTCAAGAGACTTAACTAGCTGACTTAATAGCTAGCCAGTTTGCTAGCCATCTGACTTAACAAACTCACTACATAGCTAGCCAGCTGGCTAGCCAGCTGACTTAACTAGCTGACTTAAATAGCTGGCCTGCTTTTTAGACAGCTGAATTAAATAGCTTTATATATAGCTAGCCAGCTGGCTA
>NW_006999821.1:0-986 GCF_000164805.1 Carlito syrichta | reverse complement strand
GGTCCTGCTAGATTAGTAAGTAAGGTAGTCAGTCATAGGTTCAAAGAAAACAGGAGTTAGAACCAGGACTTATCATCATTTAGTTTTTTTCATTGCTTGTATATGTTTTCACAGACATTTTGGAGAGTTTCTTAGATGACTCTTGATGTATTGGTATGAAAATCACCAGTTTCTCTGAGAGCAGCCCTAACCCCTGCCTGAGACATGAGCAATAAGTCAAGATCTTTCTGATTTTGGAGGACGACCTCAGCTAAAGAATTCACCCAGTTATGGAGTTGTTCTGCTGGTGACTGCACATATTCTAGGTCATCATTCACGTTTCGAGTTAAGCTGTTTAGTCACATTAGTCCTAATTCTCTGTGTACTGAGGAAGCAATGCTAAGTGCAGCTGTCTCAGCCACAGTTAATCTGACTAAAGTGAAGACTAACAGAGGAGTGGTACACCTTCTTTGGGTTCCAGGGTGTGAAATTGAAAGAGCACTCTTGGGTCCTCTGTAGACATATAACTGAGGAAGCACATGAACAGTAATACATAAAACTGGCTTTTTAAAAACATTTCAGCAGTACCACAAGTAATTAATACTAATTAACAAGCAAACCACGTATTGGCATGTGCAGTATAAGCCTGGAAATGAGTTATGATCTTAGTAAGAGAAAGATTGCAAATTTCAGAAAATGGATACCTGTTAAATTAAAACTTGCAGTTATTAAACAAGAGGCTTTTCCAGTTACGTCTCCAATAGTGACATGGACAGTTTTTGGAATACAAGTTGTTTTAACTGCATTACTTGGGATAAGGTTTTCAACTCCTATCCCTATGCAATATGGAGGTTTTGATTTTATACAAAGCCAACAATTTGATGCTAATTGAAGCCAACTGTTATTAAACAAATGGTGCATATGAGTTAACATAGGAAATGAACTGGGGGGTTTCTGGACTGGAAAGCTTAATCCTAAAGATGTTGCAGCTGGTTCAGGAGGTGCTT
>NW_006999820.1:0-499 GCF_000164805.1 Carlito syrichta | reverse complement strand
GCTGAGTTCTTACAATAAAGTAATTTAAAAGAAAATCATAGGAAAGAGACTATGTATTTAATTAAGTGGAAATGGATCATCAAAAATGTCTTCATTCTCATCATCTTCACACTGAGTAGGCTGAGGAGGAGGAGAAGGAATTGGTTTTGCTGTCTCAGGGATAGCAGGAGCAGAAGAAAATTTGTGCAGAAATGGACCTGTGCCATTCGAACCTATGTTATTCAAGGGTCACCTGCAGTCTTCTAGTTTTTTTCAAGGGTCCCAAGAATAGACAATGAAAAAAGGATAGAATAATCAATGAATGGTGTTGGGAAATTGAATATCCACATGTAAAAGAATGAAGCTGGACACATCTTATACCATACACAAAAAGTCAACTCAAAATGCATTAAAGACTTAAACATGAGACCTTAAATTGTAGTACGTCTAGAAGAGAATATAGGGTGAAATCTTTATAATTTTTGTCTTCAATGTGACATCAAATGGAAATGACATCCAT
>NW_006999819.1:0-1017 GCF_000164805.1 Carlito syrichta | reverse complement strand
ACTTCTTGGATTTTATCATTGAGCAATATCATATCTAAAGGCAACTGTTGAAACATTTGTTAGCCATACTTTTCCATCTTAAATATTTATTTTTTCATTAAAATTTGTGAAGTACCAATAGAGAGCAAATTGTGTATTAAATAACTTCTCACTTGGTTTAGTGTGTTTTCATCTCACTTCCAAGGTCAGATGGTCTTAACAGAAAGACAATGTACACACAATCTGTTCGATGACAAGCCAAAACGTGTAGCACAGGAAGTCAAGTGGAATGATTTTCACATAGTGATTGTGAATTTGCAAGTTAGCTCATCAGAAGCAAGCTTTCCATGTCACTGAAGATTAGTAGTTCCCTTAGTAGCTATCACAATGATGCTGAACCCCAGGATATAACTTAGGGATATAGGGCAAGTTAATTCAAGAAAGACAGCAGAGAAGGACTGGAAAATGGGAAAGATTCCTCTTTGTACCCATATTTGGATAGTCAATTGGACTGTAAAAGATTTTATAGCAAAATAATCTAGTAGGTAGAATTGGCCATTAAAAGTTGCCCCAGTGATTTATATATCCTTCATGGAGCTTCACATCTGCATAGAATCATATATCTCTCAAGAGAGATCAAAGAATGAAGATGGAGTACTCACTATTGTTCCAGAAAAGCAAGTTAATCCAATAAGTCTCATATATCAGGAAAAACTAGCAAAAGGGATTCATGTATTTTGCAATTACTTGAGTAGGAATAGAGACGGCTTTGATATTTACCTCTTTGTTACATGATAAACAGAATAATTATCACCTTGCTTTCTCTACTGTCTTCCCCAAGTGGATTTTATGTAAATTGAGGCATGATTTACATATAATAAAATACATGGATTTATATGAGTGTAGAGAAATGTGTACACACATTTAACCCCTATGTAAATCTATCAGTAATTTCACTACTTAGGTGAATCTGATTTCTATATTTATAACTGTGATCATTCTTGCCCCACTGCAAAAATGAGGAAGTAGACCAATGGA
>NW_006999818.1:0-504 GCF_000164805.1 Carlito syrichta | reverse complement strand
TCGGCTACATACATTCATCTCCTTTCAAAAACATTCCATTCTGTCTATTTCTTTCTATACCTATCCATTCCATTTTATTCAATATCCCTCCATTCCATTCCTTTCTGTTCCATTCCATTTCTCTAAATTCTTTTCATCTCAGTTCATTTCTTTACATTCCGTTCATTCCTCTTCATTCTGGTATATTCCTTTCCTATCCTTTCAATGTTATTACAATTTCTTTCCATTTCATTGCATTCCCACCATTCCACTCCATTCCATTACTCTACATTCCATTCCATTCCTCTGTGTTAAATTCCATTCCTTTCTATTCCATTCCATTCCATACCATTCCTCTCCTTTCCTTTCCATTCCATTCCATTCCTCTCCACTCTATTTCATTCCATTTTTGTCTATTCCTTTACATTCCATTCCACTTCAATCCTCTTGTTTCCATTATTCTGTATTCCATTCCTCACATTACATTCTATTCCTTTCCATTCTTCCAATCCTATCCATTCCATT
>NW_006999817.1:0-510 GCF_000164805.1 Carlito syrichta | reverse complement strand
GTGGATATTCAGCAAATTTACTGTGTCAGAGTATAAGTTTGTGTCTCTGTGAGCTGACTGCATTTTAGTATCTTCCCCTGGAGCCAAGTTTTCTCACAATCTTTTCAACAACTCATTCCAGCAATAGTCTTACTTATTTTTCTCCTCACACAATAAGACTTCTTGGGGAAAAAAAAGCTTTCTTCATTCACAACTTAGCGATTCACCTGCTATGTTAATTAAGACAGAGGCTCAGTAAGTGGTTTTGGCAAAGGGAACCAAAAATACAACATGTTATATCATTTAGAACCTCTTCCTTCCCACGTAGCATTCCAGAGGTAAGTGGTCCACCCTTTCCAGACAGCTGTGGTCCATTCAAGAATGTGGGTTTCTTTTATACCGGGGCTCCACCATGCCCTTGAGTGTTGTCCTCGTCTGAGCTGGGATGAATCCACGGATTTGACCTGAACAACGGGAAGAATGGAGTTGCCATTAGCTGAAACGCAGAGTGCTAAGAGCTCACTTTTAATC
>NW_006999816.1:0-564 GCF_000164805.1 Carlito syrichta | reverse complement strand
TTAGCAATGTTAAATAGTTGCCTGCTCTTTTGCTGACTAACTTGTCGGCCGATTAATTGGTCAACAAGTTAGCTGACTTAACTAGTCAGCCAACAAGCTAGCTGTGCTAACTTGTCAGCTGAAAAGATGGTCGACTAGTCGGATGATAGGTTAGCGCACTTTACTACTTGGACGGCTAGTTGTCACACCGATTACCTGACTTAACTAGTAGGCCAGCGCATGATCCAATGGGTGAGCTCTTTTAACTAGTCAGTGGGTGAGAGTGTTGACTGGTCATGGGACTTAACAAGTTGGCAAACGAGTGAGTTGGCAAGTAAGCTGTTTTACCTAGTCAGTCAGCGAGTGGGCCTACTGGTCTGCTAACTTAGCTAATCTGCTGGTGAGTGAACTGACTGGTCAGCTGATTTTAGTCGGTTGGCGAGTGAGCCGACTGGTTAGAAAACTTAACTACTTGGTCAGTGAGTGAGCAGATGGGTGAGCCGAATTCACTAGTTGGCCTTCGAGAGAGCTGATGGGTGAGATGCCTTAACAAGTTGGCCAGCTAAAGAACCATTGGTGAGCTGA
>NW_006999815.1:0-2852 GCF_000164805.1 Carlito syrichta | reverse complement strand
CTGACTTGCCAGCTGACTTAACTCACTAGCTGGCTAGCTAGATGACTTAACTAGCTGACTAGCTATTTGGCGGGCTAGCTGGTTGGCCAGCTGACTAAATTAGCTAGCTAACTGTTTGGCTAGATGGCTAGCCACCTGGCTTAACTAGCTAGCTACCTGGCTGGTTAGTTGGATAGTCAGCCAACCAGATAGTTGGAGGGCTGGCCAGCTGGCTATCTATTTGAATTAAATAGCTGGCAGGACAGTCTGATAGCCAGCCAGCTTACCTAGCCAGCCACCCTGCTGGTCAGCCGGCTAGCCAGCCGGTTTAACTATATGACCACATACCTTACCAGCCTGTTAACCAGCCGTCTTAACTTACCAGCCACCTAGCTAGCCAGCCGTGAACCAGCTGACTAAACAAGTTAACTTAAGTAGATAGCCATCTGGCTGGCCAGCTGGCTTAACTAGCTAACCAACAAGCTATCCAGCCGGCTAGACAGCTCTCTCAACTAGCTGACTGAACTAGCTAGAAAGAGGGCTAGACAGATGACTTAATTATCTAGCTACCTACCTAGCCAGTGGGTTAGCCACTTTCTTAACTAGCTGGCGTAACATGCTAGATAGCTGGCTAACCAGCTGAATTATCTAGCTGGCTACCTGGCTAGCCAGATGGCTGGCTGCTTAAATTAACTAGTTGACTTAATCACCAAAGGGCTGGCTAGCCAGTTAACTCAACTAGGTGCCTTAACACGTTAACCAGCTGGCTAGCCATCTGACTTAACTAGCTGACATCACTAGATAGCCAGGTTGCTAGCCAGCTTACTTAACTAGCTAGCTACCAATGTAAAACGCTGGCTTGCCAGTTGACTTAACTAACTGATAAAAAGAAGTTTCCAGCTGGCTAGCCAGCAGACTTATCTATCTAGCTATATATTTAGGCAGCTTACTAGCCAGCTGACTTAACTAATTGACTTAACTAGCTAGGTTGCTGACTTAACCAGCTGAGTTAACAAGTCAGCTACATACCTAGCCAGCTGACACATCTAGCTGATTTTACTAGCTAGCTACCTAGCTAGCTATCATATAGCTAGTTGACTTAATTAGTTGATTTAACTAGCTAGCTCGCTGACATATCTAGCTGACTTGACTAGCTACCTCCCAGCTAGCCAGCTGACATAATTAGCTAAAATATCTAGCGAGTCAGATGGCTACCCATCTGACTTAACTGGCTTTTAATCTAGCTAGCCAGCTGACTTGACAACTGACTTAACGTGTTGACTTAACTAGCTAGCCAACTGGCTAGCTAACTCTATTAACTAGCTGACTTAACTAGCTGGCCACCTGGGGAGTCAGCTGACTTAATTGCCTAGCTATCTAGCTAGACAGCAGCCTAGCCAGCTGACTTAACTAGCTGACTTAATGAAGTAGTCAGCTGGCTAGCCATCAAACTTAAGTAGCTCTCTACCTAGCAAGACATCTGGATAGCCAGCTGACTTAACTAGGTGTTATAAATAGAAAGCCTGATGGCTAGCCAACGGATTTAACTAACTACCTACCTACATAGCCTGCTGGCTTGCAGTTGACTTAACTACCTATCTATCTAACCAGCTAGCCAGTGAGCTGACTTAATTAGGTGACTTATCTAGCTAGCCAACTGGCTAGCCAGCTGACTTAACTAGATAGCTGCCATCATAATTAGCTGGCTAGCCAGCTGATTTAGCTAACTGACTTAACCAGCTATCCAGCTGACTTAACTAGCTGACGTAACAAGCAGGCTACCTAGTTCTCCAGCTGAGTTAACTAGCTGATTTAACTAGCTAGCTACCGAGCTAGCCAGCTGGCTGCTCAGCTGACTTAACTATCTGGCTTAATTAGCTAGCCAGCTGGAAGGCCAGCTGAATTACCAAACTTACCTAACCAGCTAGCCAGCTAACTAGCTAGCTGGCTTAACTAGCTAGCTACCTAACCAGCCAGCTGGGAATCCAGCTAAATTATCTAGCTGACTTAACTAGATAGCCAGATGGCTAGCCAGCTGACTTAATGAGCTTACTACCTAGCCAGCCAGTTGGCTAGTCGTCTGACTTAGCTAATTCACTTAATCATGTAGCCAGCTGTCTAGCAGTCTGATGTAACTGCCTAGCTACCTACTTTGTCAGTTGGCTTACCAGCTCTCTTAACTAGCTGAATTAACCAGGTAGCCAGCTGGTTATACACCTGACTTAACTAGCTAGCTACCTAGCTATCCAGCTGACTTAAATAGTGAACTAACTAGCTAGCTGTGTAGTTAGTCAGTTGACTTAAATAGTTAGCTGCCAGTTAGCTAGCTGACTTAACCAGTTAGCTAACTAGTTAGTTTACTCATTATCTAGCACGCTAGCTAGGTGACTTAATTATCTTACTTAACTCGTTAGCTCATGAGCTAGCTAGCTGACACAACCTGCTAACTTAAATCTTTAGCTAGCTAGGTAGCTAGGTGACTCAACCAGTTGACTTAGCTTGTTAGCTAACTAGCCAGCTAGCCTACTCAACCAGCTGAATCAACCCGTTTCCTAACTTGCTAGCCAGCTGACTAAACCAATGACTTAATATATTAGTTAACTACCTAACTACCTTACTCAACCTACTAACTTAACCAGTTAGTTAACTACCTAGCTAGCTGTCTTAGCAAGCTGATGAAATTAGAAAGCTGACTTAACTACCTGACTTACCTGGCAGAGTTAACTTCTTAGCTAGCTAATTTTATGTGAATTAAATAGTTAGCTAACTATTTAATTAACTGAATAACTAACTGACTTAATTAGCTAACTAGTCATGAAGCAGACTTAAGTAGCTGACTAAAATAGTTAGCTAACAAGTGAGATAGATGATTT
>NW_006999814.1:0-525 GCF_000164805.1 Carlito syrichta | reverse complement strand
GTTTCTTCTCTGAACACTTACCGAATTTTATTTTATTTTATTTTATTTTATTTTATTTTAAAGATGTGGTTTACAAGTGGTCATGAATTCTTTACAGAGGTGAAAATGAGCTGTCAGAACTTCCCTTAAATCTCACCATGAAATTCACTGTTTGGTTTAATTCTCCTTCTGGCAATTATGATTGACTTCTCTTGGCTTCTTTAATTTGAAGACATCACCATTAAATATACACCCAACTCTCTTTGTCACTATGACATTTTACTTTGGATTTTTCTACTAGAATTTTACCATAATCCAATGTCCTGCCACATTTACTTCTAATAATACCCACAGTGTCATAAGATCTTTGTTTAATTTTTTTTTCAACCAGAATAATTATTTCTTTGATTGGGATGAACATACTCTAGCAAAACTATAAATAAAATATTTCCCAAACTATTATATTTCCTTATCTGTGAGTGAGCATCCATATAAGTTATACTCCAAGGTCACTATTCCCCTAAAGGTAAAAACTGTTCCTTTGGC
>NW_006999813.1:0-537 GCF_000164805.1 Carlito syrichta | reverse complement strand
CCAGCCCCCTTTTCCAAACAGGGCTTACCAATTGGATCCACCATTTTCTCTCCATGCTTCTTGAGGGACCAAAAGAAACCGTCCAAACTGTGGCCACATTTCAGAGACGAGTCAAAGCCGTGGATGGACAGAGTTATTTCTGAGAAAGTTGTGGGAAGGACTCTGTGCTGCCCAGAGGCAAAGCAACTTTATAGGTGACAAACCTTCCTGATGGGAAGTAGAAACCTTGCCCTTCAGAAACATCAGACTCTCACTGTCCCACAGGAGATCATAGGAATGCCTGCATATTCAGCTAAGCATATGGTTTTTGTCATGTTTTGTTTTAGATCTTCTCTGGCACCCACAACGTATAATATTTTTACAACAAATAGAAAGACCAGTGGCAAAAGTCTCCAGAATTGCACGAAATATACAACAAGTCTGGAACAGCTGATGTTCGATTCCTATGTGAAAGCCAGTCATGGGGCTTGCCCAACTAGACCTGACACTCTTGTCTGAGGATATTCTCCATCCAACCACCACCAAGAAGGAACTGGT
>NW_006999812.1:0-583 GCF_000164805.1 Carlito syrichta | reverse complement strand
CAACAATTCTAGTGCTTCCAATTACCAGTCTCGCTCTAGGAATAAGAGTAGCCAATGTTTACTAAAAACTTAATAATCTGGGATAGAAAGAATATATTTTATAAACTCTTATTTATTTATTCCATAAAAATAACATCTTAACATATGTCCTTGAGTTGTTTGCCAGAAACCTGGACCCCCACCAAACATCCACTGGCATATAGACCTCAAGTAAGGGGAACCTAGGGACTGAACTCACTGTCATTGAGAGACCTGGAGAAAGTCATACCCTCTAGCCAGAGCTAAACTCTCTTCCTTTGGGCCCCTGCTTTGAGATGTCCCTCCTTTTTAGGTCAAACCAATGTATGACCTCTATGACTTTGCCTGTAATGTCTCCCTTCCACCTTCAAAAACTTCTGCCTGGAAGTCATTGAGGAGCTTGTGTCTTAAGCATTAGCTACCCAATTCTCCTTGCTTGATGCCCTGCAATAAATGCCTTGCTTTCTCTTGCTGTTATCCTCATGTCAATGTTTGACTTTGCTGTGCTGAATGTGCGGATTCAAGTTCGGTTTGATAACAGGGTATGATGCCAGCCTGGGAAGTT
>NW_006999811.1:0-548 GCF_000164805.1 Carlito syrichta | reverse complement strand
TGAGTTGGAGTCTCACTCCTGTCACCCAGACTGGAGCGCAGTGGCACGCTCATGGGCACCACACCCGGGCTCAGGTGATCCTTCCACTTCAACCTTCCAAGTATCTGGAACTACAAGCACACACCAGCACATCCAGCTAATTTTTTGATTTATTGTAGAGATGAGTTCTCACCAAGTTGCCCGGGCTGGTCTCAAACCCGTGGACTCAGGCAAACCTCTCACATTGGGCCTCCAAAGTGTTGGAATTATAGGTGTGAGTCGGCCTACCACTACTATTTTTTTTTATAGCATGGGAGCTCCTCAAAAATTAAAAATAAAACTCATATAATCCAGCAATTCCACTTCTGAATATTTATTCAAAATAATTAAAATCAGGATTTTGAAGATATTTGTCCTTTCATGTTCATTGCAGCATTATTCACTATAATTAAGATGCAGAAACAACTGAAATATTCACTGATGGATGAATACAGAAAATATAGCATATATAGACAATGGAATACTACTCAGCCTTGTCTTAGTCTACTTGAATTTCTATAAAGGAATAC
>NW_006999810.1:0-554 GCF_000164805.1 Carlito syrichta | reverse complement strand
TGGCTAGTCAGCTGGTTAGCTAGTTAAGTCACCTAGTTAAGTCAGTTCACTGACCAGCAGATTAGCTAGGGAGTTAGGTCGTTAAGTCAGCTGACAAGCTAGCGGACTATGTAGGTAGGTTGCTAGTTAAGTCAGCTGGATAGTCATCAGGCTATCTAGTTATCTCAGCTAGTTAATCAGCTGGCTATACAGCTGTCTAGGTAGCTACCTAGTTAAGTCTGCTGGCTGGGCAGCTGGCTACTTCGTTAATCAGCTAGTTAATTCAGCTGACTAGGCTGTTGGCTAGCTAGTTAACTAGGCAATTAACTCTGGGTACCTTGCTACTTAAGTCAGCTGACTAGACAGCTGGCTAGCTATTTAAGACACCTAGTTAAGTCAGCTGGCTGACCAGCTGGCTAGCTATATAGCAAGCTAATTAATTCAGCTGACTAGTAAGCAGGCCAACTGTTTAAGTCAACTGGTTAAATCATCTGGCTAGCCAGCTGGCTAGCTCAAAAGCGAGCTATTTAAGTCAGTTGGCTAGTCAACTGGCTAGCTAATTATGTCAGCTAGTT
>NW_006999809.1:0-563 GCF_000164805.1 Carlito syrichta | reverse complement strand
CTAGCTAATTAAGTCAGTTATTTAAGTCATCTGGCTATCGAGATGGCTAGAGAGGTAGACGGCTAGGTAAGTCAGCTGACCAGCTAGCTGGATAAATAGATGAGTCAGCTAGTTTAGCCACCTGGCTGTCCAGCTGCCTAGCTCATTAATCAACTAGTTATGTCACTTGGTTAACCAGCTGGCTAGCTAGTTAAGTCACCTCTTTAAGTCAGTTGGCTAGCAAGCTCGCTAGTTACTTATAAACTAGTCAAGTCAGTTGGCTAGGCAGCTGGTTAGCTAGTTATTTCAGCTAGTTAAGTCAGCTGGGTAGCTATTTAGCTAGCTAGTTAAGTCATCTGGTTATGTTAGCTAGCTAGCTAGTTAAGTCAGCTAATTAAGTCAGCCAGCTAGCTTGTTAAGTCAGCTAGCTAGCTACATAGCTAGGTATATAGCAAGCTAATAATATCAGCTAGTAAAGTCAACTGGGAATTTAGGTAGCTAGCTAGTTATGCCAGCCAGTTAAGTCAGATGACTAGATAGTTAAGTCAGCTAGTTAAATCAGCTGGCTAGCCAACTGCCTAGCT
>NW_006999808.1:0-625 GCF_000164805.1 Carlito syrichta | reverse complement strand
TGACCCCATGTATAATTTCTCACTTTACATCAGAAAAGCTCTATGTGCCTCTCACTCATCTGTGTTTTGTTGGCACACACATGTGCGTAAAAAACTATGAATAGACAATACATGTAACAAGTCACCCAGAGGGAAGGGAGAAAAGCTGGATAGAAGCAAAGCCTTTGTTACATGTATAGCACCTTATTTAGAAAACACACCATGATGTATGTTTTAACACTTGCTAAATCTGCAGGGTGGATGCACAATATCTGTTGTATATTTTCAGGACTTCTTTTGCATCTTTAAATGTTTCCACTTTTTTATTTTAAAGATGTGGGGTACAATTCAGGATTAGGTGTGTAAGTGGTCATCTTACATGTGAAGTTTGGGACTCCCATTGGTTCTCACTTTGCCTGGTGTCAGATCATGTACACTTTAATATTATGTGCCACTCCCCTTTCCTGGCAGCGTCCTGCTACTGCCAATTCCTTTCTTGTAGTATTATGGTAAAGGTTCCGAGTCCACATATGAGGGAGAATATGCAGTACTCAGTTCTCTGTTTCTGTGATAGATCACTGAGTATTATAGACTCTAAATCCATTCAAGTCTGCTGCAAAGTCCATAAATTTGTTCTTGCTTATAG
>NW_006999807.1:0-1291 GCF_000164805.1 Carlito syrichta | reverse complement strand
ACTAGCTAGCCACCTGGCTTGCCAGTTGACTTAAATATTTAGCAAACTAACTAGCCTCCTATCTAGCCAGTTGACTTAAATAGTAAGCTAAATAGCTACTTACCTAGTTAACAAGCTGACTTATATAGTTAGCTGCCTAGTAAGCTAGCTGACTTGACCAGCTAAGTAGTTAGCTTACTTGTTATCTAAAGTGCTAACTAGCTGACTTAATCATCTGACCTAACTGGATAGCTAATGAGCTAGCTAGCTGGCTTAACCAGCTGACTGAACAAGTTAGCTAACTAGCTAGGTAGCTGACTCATCCAGTTGACTTAACTGGTTAGTTAAATAGGTAGCTAGCCTAGTCAACCAGCTGACTTAACCCGTTAGCTAAGTAGCTATGTAGCTGACTCAACCAGCTGATTTAACTCTCTAGTTAACTAGCTAACTGCCTGATATAACCTACTGACTTAACCCATTAGCTAACTAGCTAGTTAGCTGTCATAACCAGCTGACTAAATTAGAAAGCAGACTTAACTAGCTGACTTAATTAACTGACTTAGCTACTTATCTATCTGACTTAACTGGCTGACTTAACTAGTTGGCTAGCTGACTTAACTAACTGAATTAATTAGGTATTTAATTATTTAGCTAGCTGAATAACTAGCTATCTTAACTAAATAACTAACTAGCTAGGTGGCAGAATTAAGTAGCCGACTTAAATAGTAAGCTAACTATCTAGCTATCTAGCTAACAAGCTGACTTAAATAGTTAGATGCCTAGCTTGCTAACTGTCTTAAACAGCTAGCTAAGTAGTTAGCTTACTCTTTATCTAACGCACTAGCTAGCTGACTTAATCATATGACTTATCTCATTACCTAATGAGCTAGCTTCGTGGCATAACCAGCTGACTCAACTCGTTAGCTAACTAGCTAGCTAGTTGTCTTATCCAGCTGACTTAATTTGTTAGATAACTAGCTAGGTAGCCTAGTCAACAAGCTGGCTCAACCTGTTTGCTAACTACCTAGCTAGCTGACTCATCCAGCTGACTTAACCCGTTAATTAACAAGCAAACTACATAACTCAACCTGCTGACTTAAACCGTTAGCTAACTAGCTAGTTAGCTGTCTTAACAAGGTGACTAATTAGAAAGCAGACTTAGCTAGCTGACAGCTAGTTGACTTAACTATTTACCTTGCTGACTTAACTGGCTGTCTTAACTAGTTAGCTTCTTGGCTTAACTGCCTAAATCAAATAGTTAGCTAACTACATTGCTAAAAGAATAACTAGCTGACTTAACTAATTAGCTAAG
>NW_006999806.1:0-685 GCF_000164805.1 Carlito syrichta | reverse complement strand
ATAATTCAAATAATTGACCAAGAACACAGGAGGAAAGAGTGCTTTTCTAAGCCAAAGTCTCCTTTGCTTAGGAAAGTCCTAAGATAGTCCTGTTGTACTGGGAATGGATCTTTGTTGTAATTTACCCCAAATTTTTAATTTTAACAATAAAATATTGTGATTAAATGTTGTATTAGAATAAGTCAAGGTGTATTTGAAGACTTCCTTAGTACATGAGTTCCTGTTTATGAAACCCATGTTCAGTAAATAGAGTTTGCTTTTTTGTAGCACATAGTTTAATCTGAATTATGACCAGTAATAATTCAACTTTGTTTTCATGAGCACTTTCATATGCAATTTAACTTACTACACATTTTCTTTTAGACAGCATGTGGATGCCAAAGTAAAAAAATGAAGAGTGCTCAGTCACTGATGACTATGAACAGCTACTCCTTCTAGTCTTGGTAGTAACAGAAAGAAATATTCAATACTACTGCCTGCCAAATATTAGATATATCAGCTAGGTTTGCCATAATTAATGACACAGTCTTCAAGTCAGTAGGTTCAGTGAGAAATGCATGAAATTGGA
Source organism: Carlito syrichta (assembly GCF_000164805.1). Lineage (NCBI taxonomy): Eukaryota > Metazoa > Chordata > Mammalia > Primates > Tarsiidae > Carlito > Carlito syrichta. Next base: position 117 of record NW_006999806.1, on the reverse strand, counting down.
GAATAAGAATCTAGAGAACATGTGTAGCAAACAGAGCCTGAGCAACATAGACATGGATCTTTAGAGAACAGTCTGGGAGATCATACAATGTACAGTATTAGTATATACATGATTTAT
>NW_006999805.1:0-694 GCF_000164805.1 Carlito syrichta | reverse complement strand
GTCAAGCAATAATCTGCCTCAGCTTCCCAAAGCGCTGGAATTATAGGCATGAGCCACCACACCTGGCCTAGTTTTTTTTTTTTTAAATACACCAAATGTCCAAAGTATAATTGAAGCTTGTGGTATAAAATATAAAGTGGGATATCACAATTCTAAAATTAAAATTAATTTTTTTAAAAAAATTAGATACCCAAGTGAATTATGTGGTAGCATCCTCAGTTCTTATTTTAAACTTCTTTTTGGATTAACAGTTGTTGAAACATTTCAGGTTTTCTTCACCTTCTGCCTCAGACCTATTGCTTCCTCTCTCCCAGTGAAGGTCTGCATTTTTAATAAAATGACAGCCACTATAAATGATCTATGATCATAAATAAATTAAGTGATTCCATAAACAGCACATTACTTTATACCTACATACTGTCGGGCATTCTGTTTGGGACAGATGGCTTCTTTCGGCCTGGTCTCCTCTGGGATAGCAGAGATAGTTGAATTAGAATTCTAGATGTTCTCTCTCTCTCTCTCTCTCTCTCTCTCTCTCTCTCTCTCTAGTTGGATTAGAATTCTAGATGTTCTCTCTCTCTCTCTCTCTCTCTAGTTGGATTAGAATTCTAGATGTTCTCTCTCTCTCTCTCTTTCTCTCTCTCTCTTTCTCTCTCTCTCTCTCTCCAGTTTTGAGAAAGAAGTACATAGCTCG
>NW_006999804.1:0-736 GCF_000164805.1 Carlito syrichta | reverse complement strand
GGCTCCACGGGCTACAGGACACGCTCCCTCCCTCCCATGGTTACGCAGCATCAAGACGGGTGGCATTTTCAAGTAGCCATTGCTCACAGTCTCTTTTTTGTATCAAAGCCAGACCACTGCCCATTGGCTATCAGAGAGTGGGCCCTCATCAGAGTAATCCCAGTGTGCCAGGAGCACAGAGAGAAAAACCGCCTTGCCCTGGAGTTTGAGGAGCACAGCAGTGATTCAGCTGCAGACAGGGCTGACTCACGGGATGCGGATGCAGGTTGTGGCTTTTTTCCATGCAGAAAATTTTGGTGTCTCTGGTTTGCTTGGAGAAGGACCCAGAGTCAGAACTCTGAGGGCTTCTGGCCTTCACATTCTGTCCCAGGCATCAGGGCCCAAGCACATTCATCTCCAGAGCCAGCAACAGTGGCATCCAGGGTTTTGGAGTGGTGCTTCATGCTGATTCAGTGCAGAGATTGAAAGGACAGGTCGAGAGCGGGAAATGCATTTTTTTTAACTCTTCTTCCTAAATCTTGATACAATGATGAGAAATTAGAAGCTATGCTTCTGGAGAAATGCACACTTTAGGTAAAATTAACTTTGCCAACGTTGTCTTTTCAGAAACAGACTTCCTGGTGCCAGGTGTCAATCAAGCTTACCTAGAGTAAAGGGAATTTACAAGGCCTAAGACATCATACATTGGTCAAGGATTGTAAAAGTCGTGAAACTTGTAATTACAAAAGTTATGACC
>NW_006999803.1:0-699 GCF_000164805.1 Carlito syrichta | reverse complement strand
GAAAAAAATAACAGAAGGGTTAAGAAGGGACCAACAAATTTCCAGAGTCTGGAGACTTGTATCTATTTTGCCAACTGCAAAAGTTTTTGTGAAAATTTTTTATTGATAGGTTGTCAGTGCAGAATCAGCTGTGTTTATTTTTATTGAAATGGGAAAGTTGATTATGCCCAAAACGCTTGACAATTTATGTGGGTAAACCTTTGGAGAGATGACAGTCTTTTAAAATAGTGTGCTCAGCAAGACTGCATCTAGTTTTATTTTACTTAACCTCAAATCAATAGCTATACTTTATCATGCACCCCTTTCCTTGCTACTCCCTAGGCACCTGACACATGTTTATTAAGCAAAAGCCTTATTTGCTTTGTGTGTGTGTGTGTGTGTGTGTGTGTGTGTGTGTGTTCGTGACAGTTGATGGGCATTACATCATTTGTAATGATTTCTTTATCTCTCTCAAAGGTTTTGGCACAGGGAAAAAATTCACTGTGGGAGGTGAGTTGGAAGGGACATTAGTCCCTGTAGAAGTTACCCAAACAACAGCACCAAACTGCAAACTAGCAGAGGGAATGCATTGGAAAATTCAAAAGGAAAATATTTCAAGTACATTGCCTGGTCATGTAAAAAAATCTACTGCTCCCTGCAAGGTTTAAATTTCAACAATGGGTGGCATGACAGGATATACAAGCATTGCCCAATACACTT
>NW_006999802.1:0-733 GCF_000164805.1 Carlito syrichta | reverse complement strand
CTACCACTTTTTTTTAACATTTGATTCCATTCACGCATTTGGGGATGTTCAGAAGAAATAGAAGTACAAATAGAAATCAAGGAGTGATTTATTATCTTATTTGTACTTTCCATTTAATATATTAAATTGAACATCTCAGCAAATAATTATCAATTGCTGTATTTGCGAAGCTCATTGCAATCTCACTCTACTTGTTTAACAAACATAATAGAAAATTGATTTTTCTTTTTTTGTGGAAAAAAATGATCAATAAAGAGTAAATACAGGCTAAGTAGATTGAATAACAGGATTTGACTCAGAACAAATGCTAACTGCTGAGACAAAGAATATGATATAGAAAGGTATATAATATGATAACGGTTTCTCCAAATCCCCCTATCTTGGCATTAATAGTACTAGTCTATGCTTAAAAACCAATTAGAGGAAATCAACAGATGAAAAAAATATTGCTATGCATTATGGTTAATGAGTTTATTTTTGTAAGCTTGCCTATGGAAAACTCATTTTTTTCTGACATCAATCCTTTTAACCAAATTCCTACAAATAAATACTTTCTTGTTTTGTTTGTTTGTTTTGTATTTCAATAACTGGTAGAAAGAAGGTCTGGCCCTAGAATTCCTGTGGTTCTATGAAAAAGTGTTATGCTCTACAGCTTTTCTTATGCCTAATTAAATAGTAGCAGGTTAAGTTTTGTTTTAAAGAGAGAATATCAATCACACTACCCCATTTTTTT
>NW_006999801.1:0-957 GCF_000164805.1 Carlito syrichta | reverse complement strand
CCCAACCCGAACGCCGCCCCTTGCTCAAAGCATTTCTTGATTTCTCCAGGCATAGCAAGTTGCAGCTCTCCAGCGGCCTCTGTATCACATATCCCTGTAGCATCTGCCCCAAAGTGAGACTGTAATTGTCTTCCTATATGTTTCTCTTTTCTACAAAATGCCATGAACCCTTAGAGAACAGGGATTCTCTCTCATCTGTCTTTTTATTCCCAAGCACATACGATCATGCCTGGTATGTGCATTCTCTCAGGGTACTTTTTGAACTTTGTATTTCAGCATGTCATGTGGAGTTTGTTGCTTAGAGTAACACACAAACAGAAACAATAGTGGCCTCCTGTAGACGCCCCGCAGCCAAGAGCCCACAGCTCATTGCTAGTCTCCTCTTTTCTCCCTTTTGTTCCTCCCTGCCATTGGGCACCTCAGTCCTTCATCATCCTCGGAGTCTATGAGCATATGTTTCAGAACTGAATTTTGAAATCTCATGGAATTACTTGCCTCGTCCCCTCCCAGGTTATATAATATTACACTGGTGTTTAGAGCCTCAGACAGAGCTAATTTATCCTTACAGTTTCAGAAAGTCAGATTCTGGGGAATGTGCTCATTCTGCTCTGAGATAGAGACTCTTTGTTTTTTTTTTCCTACTACATGCTATGATCCTTACCAACGGAGTGTACAGTCAAGGGATTTGCAGATCTCAGGCCCTCTGCCCCCAAAGCCCTTGAACCCTGAAGATGCTGCTGAGAAGTTACAAACTTCATCGTTTTTGTGTCTTAATGTGTACATACCTGCTACATCTGTGGCATTCTTCTCCAAACTCATCTGTATGATTCAATACAAATCTATCCCATGATATCGTTCCTTCTTTACACACTCAGCTGTTTATTATTCCTGATCACTTGGATATTTTTGGACTTTTTCATCTTTGATTTACTTCATGTGACTGGAAGAGAATTTAAT
>NW_006999800.1:0-1039 GCF_000164805.1 Carlito syrichta | reverse complement strand
TTTTTTTTTTTTAATGGTAATAAATCTATCCTTGGGAGTAGACTTGATATTTAGAAAGCAGGTAGAAATAGTATGAATAGAGAATTTCTCAGACTAAGAATTTGCCAAAAATAATAAGAATTCATTTATACTGCACTTGGCTAAAAGCAAATTGGAGTAATAAAATCATGAGTCTAGTTTTTTTGTTTGTTTGGTTTGTTGTTTTTATGTGTAACCTAGTTCTAAAAATAGTTGCAGAAGAACTTTAAACATTTGAACACTTTCAGTATTGTGGGAATAAGGGATCTACTTCCCAGAATGAATATTTTTAAAGGTGCTAGAGAACACTTTAAAGTTTAAATTCAGGGTGTTTTTTCCCTTTAAAAATAATGTACAGTTTGATTATACAAACTTATATGGCAGTTTTTACTTCAAAAATTTAAATCTTTTTTATGTGATTTGACTTTGAAAATATAAGATCGGGGTACTTATATCTCTTTCTTTATAGGTATAGCATATAGTAAGCTTTTATATGATGAAGAATCCTTTGGCTTTGTTTTGTTTTTTCATTGTTTTAAACTCTAAGCTCCAATAGTGATAATACAATAATGATTTGTTGTGTTTTTCTTTTTCCCTTCTGAAGAAATGAAATTTTATTGCTCTGGAAGAAATTAATTCTAAAAATCACACTATAACAGAATTCAAATGAAATCAATTTTTTTCTTGATTGAACTGCAGCACTGCTTTGTGGTATACTAATAGCCATCTGCTGATGATAAAAAACAAGTTAGTACAGTTTAGCTCCACAGAGCATTCTCACAGCTCTCGCCACAGTACACACAGTTAGCAGCATCAGTCATTTTATATCTGTTTGACACTGATTAATTGCTCTGATCTAGTCTAATGTTATAGCCACTGCCTTGGCACTTTAGTTAGGCCTGAACAATTGAAGGGAGTTCAGCAGTGTGAATTATGTATGTGACCCTTTGTGCTACTTAATTAACTTAAGTGAGTGTGTGTGCAGCTAATCTCTGAAATTAAGATTATTATGGAAAAGATA
>NW_006999799.1:0-738 GCF_000164805.1 Carlito syrichta | reverse complement strand
GTCTACGAAATTGAAATTTGCAAAACAACAACGAAAATTCTAAAATTAAGCCATGAGAATGCAATTATAAAAATGTCTAGCAAGGTACAAATAAAAGATCAATGAGTACACATCTATGATTACAATATTGGTGAAGATTTTTCCCGTGCATTTTGTTTGTTTTTGAAGAAAATTTTGAGCTGTAAAACAAACACTATTGCTAGCTTTGAAAATGACATGGCAAAGGGAAATATATTAAGTACCACTTTATTCTAAGTTTCCCAGATAACAACATTAATACATGGTAATTATACAATTAGTTGTAACATTAAGTTCTAGTTATACAACAATGATTACTCAGTAATTATAAGAAGTATATAATTACTCAATAATTATGAGAAGTATGCAATTACATAACCATTTTGCTCAGCTCGAAAAAAAGAACTTGTACATCTCCAGGAACCAAGCAGCTGAGGGAGTCTAATGTTCTCTCACCCCTACTAACATACAGTTCAATTCACAGACCTAGAGCAACTGACAGAATTTCAACCCTCAGTGAATCTCAGAAATCTCCAGAAAAAAAGAAAGAACTTATCAAATGGGGTTAAAAAAAAAAAAAGAACCTTGGCTTCCTCACCCCTCCCCCATCTTAACTAAAGCATTTCATTTTACCGATTTCAAACTATTTTTAACTCTTTCTGTCAATTGCCAATCAGAAACTCTTTGAATCCACCTGTGACCTATAACCAACCCCCCCCC
>NW_006999798.1:0-1056 GCF_000164805.1 Carlito syrichta | reverse complement strand
CCAATGTGGAAAAGGTGAACTAAAAAGTGACAGAAGCACTAAAAGGCATCAAAATGGATGAATTTGGAAATTATTTTGAGCAGTGGGAAAAATGTCTCAATAGATGCAGTAGATCAAACAGAGAATACTTTGAAGATGACTGAAGTTTAAACATGAAATAATAAATGAACAATTTTTTATAGATACATTCTGGATTTTTTGGGTCCCCTGCTCATATACTCACAACCTGGAGAAGGAAGGCATTCTCCTTCATGGAGGGCCACATGGGTCTGCACATGGAAACAAAGGGAGGCAAACTTTGCAGTAACGGGAGGGTAAAGTGCCCCTGGTTCCCATGGGAGAATGTGATGGGCTTGTTTGAATAATTCTATGGTCTGGCAGAAAGTTGAAATCTATTTAGGAATAAGCAGATACTGTGCCTTGTCCCTATGAGGACAGCTGTCATTTTACCAGATGTCAAGGCAGCATATTAGTCTTTAGCACTGACCACAACTTGCTCAGGCATACACACACACACACACACACACACACCAATATCTCTTATTATTCAAGTAAACATACTCAACAGAATACTCTAAACTTAAACTAATCAATATATTTTAAAGCAACATCCCCAAACAAGGCAGGATAAATTTTGAGATGCATTAAGTAATTATGTGACAGGTCAAAGAAAACAGTAAAATTTTGGTATTAATAAAGGAAACACAACCACTTCTCTCCCCATTCACTCTAGAGAAATACATCAGAATCACGTAGAGGCTTAAAAAAATATCCGCCCTATCCCACATTTCTCCAATCTCCAGAATAAGAATTATGATGGGCATTTGGGATTGTAGGAGAAGAAAACTAAGCTGGAGAGATGCTGTCAAAATAGCCAATGTTCCATACTACCAATACTTCTTAGTAAACAAAGAGAGAGACTTTCTTCACACCAAAAAACCAAAAGCTAGTGTCATTCTGAAGAGCAAAACATGGGAGTGATTCCCACTACAGCCTGGAAAGAGATAACTGTCCCCAGTCGCTAGTCTCCCACCTGCTCTGGGTACCTCGTCCATG
>NW_006999797.1:0-750 GCF_000164805.1 Carlito syrichta | reverse complement strand
TGTCAATCATTCCCTCTCTACCAGAGGCTTTCCCAAGCATTCAGATGTGCTGAAGTATGTTCCATCTTTAAAAAAAAAAAATGCCTTCATTCTTTTAACCCACCACTGCACCTGAAACACACTTGTTACAGGTCACCAGTGATTTCCACACTACTAAATCTAATGGAGGCTTTCAAATCCTCACTTTCCTCCGTGTTTTAGCTGCTTTAGACGCAGTTGCCAACACACCTACTCTCCTGGCTATTCCTCCTACCTTTCTGCCATTTCTCCCCCTTCTCCTTTACTGGCTTACCCACCTCGAACTGATCTTACCTGTTGGGTGATCTCCTCTCTCCTATCCCTTGGTATTCCCCCACACAAGTAAATGGCAACTCCAGCCATATGGTAACTCCCTAAGCAAGTTCACTTTACTCTGTCTGCATTGCTACCACTTCAGGCCAAGCCACCACCCTATTTTACCTCTACTCTGCAATAGTTTCTTTATAGGTGTCCCTGTTTCCACTTTTGTCCCCATCCCACCCACTAATCTATTTCTCATATAGCAACCATAGTTGTATTTCTAAAACAAAAGTCAAATGTCCTGTTTACAAGCAATAAATTATTTTCCATAGAGCTTAAAATGGAACCCAAGCTACTGATCATGGTCTCCAAGGCCCTGTGTGACTGACCCTTACCTACCTCTCCAACCTCCTCTCCTTCCATTCTCTCCCTCACTCACTACTCTTCTGTCACACTGCCTTTCTATTAATT
>NW_006999796.1:0-1121 GCF_000164805.1 Carlito syrichta | reverse complement strand
CAATGACATTTATTAAATGAATAAATGATTTGATATTGAACTTAAAAATCTACATAGTTGAAAATTACTTCGAATAAGAATCTCTGTAATGACTTACTTAAAATTATGATTTAGATTTAGATGATAATAAAAGAAACTATCATTATAACAATTTCAGAAATTTAAAAATCTCAGTATTAGCTTGAAACATAAGCCAGCTTGATAAATGGAACTGTCTGACTATCACAGGACTGTGAGAATTAAATGAGTTAACACATGTCATGCATTTAAAACAGCTGGGTATATAGTAAGATACCAGTGTTGTGTAGCAATTGTTATTAGTGGTACTACTAGTAGAAGTGATAATAGTTCTGTACTGTGGTCCTTTTCTCTCTGTCTTTCTTTGTGTTGTCCTCTTAAAAAGAGAGCAAATCTTTTATAATAGGAAATATGTAATATTTTTCTGTACACAAGAAAAAGACATACACCGGGCTCGGGGGCTCAGCCTGTAATCCCGCGCCTTGGGAAGCTGAGGTGAGTGGATTGCCTGCCCAGTCTGGGTGATAGAGTGAGACTCCAACTCAAAAAAAAAAAAAAAATAAAAGGAAAGAAAAGAAAAGAAAAAGACATAATACAAATATATTGAATACACGAACAAATGGTTCAATTTGAAGAATTTTTTTACCTGCAAAAAAGAAAAAAATAATTGTGCTCTTTTTGGAATGCTCCTGTCACTATTTGCAGAATGATGGAGAGAAGAGGGGAAGCGCAGTTATGTGATGAGGAGTGTGGGCATTAGGACATGACATGCTAGACTTCAGTTCCACTTGCTATACAGTTGTTTGAAAAGGTAAATTTAATCTTTCTAAGACTCAGATTCCTGCTCTGTAAAATGGGAATGACAGCTACCTCTCAAGATTGTCTCCAGGACTTGGTGAGAAAGAACAGGGCAAAATGCACAGCACGTAACCTGCACATTATTTTGCTAATTCTAGCAGTTATTATAATCACTCCAGAATCCATAGTTGTATCTTATAAGAAGTACAGAAATTTCACAACTTTAACATGTGACAGACCTCTTTCTTCCTATTATATTTTATCGTGCTAAGGACACTGAGAGTAAAAGTCAGTCAGTTAGCATG
>NW_006999795.1:0-754 GCF_000164805.1 Carlito syrichta | reverse complement strand
TTCCCCTCCCTCTCTTTTCCCCTCCCTCTCTCTTTCCTTCCCTCACTTCCTCCCTCCCTCTCCCTCCCTCCCTTCTTTTCTTCTCTCTTTCTTTCTTTCACAGTATCTCTTTCTGTGACATATTTAAGAACATATTACTGTGTAAAGGCACATGATAAGAATCTCTTTATGTCCTCTTACCTAAGATTAATATGGCACTAAATTTTCCACCAGACTTAAATATGGAAGTTTTGTTTTTTTTTTCCCCTCTGTAACTGGGGCATGATATTGACCAATTCCAATTCTGGCACCAAGCACTTCTTAGTTTAGAAAAACTAAAGGAAGAGAAGGATTTTGCCCCTGAATATATTTCAAAACAGAGAGATAGCACAATGCACACAAGAAATTCCTCCACTTCATGGAGGGTAAACCTGTGGAGGCTGAGGGAAGAGGAAGGACCTTGAAGGTTAGGAGGGAAAATGAGAGAGCAAGGAAGGGTAGAAGGGCTTCAGACACCACTGAGGAGGGTGTTATACAGAGATCAGGACCCTTGAGGAATGAGAGCCAGACCTGCTTACCATTTGAGGAATAGAAAGGTGAGCGGCAAAGATTCTGTGCCCAAGGAGAATGATGTGCATGTGTGACCCAGGGCGTGAGCCTGAGTTTAAGAGTTTTTTCTGGATCTACCTCTTCTGGGCTACTGAGGTGCAAAATTGAGGTTTTGTTGTTGTTGTTATTATTGTTTTTGTTTTTTCTTTATAGATGGGCTGTCTTG
>NW_006999794.1:0-894 GCF_000164805.1 Carlito syrichta | reverse complement strand
TGTGTTTTGAAAGCTTTTTCTAACTGGCAAAACTTTGTTTCCCTTTGCTTTCGTGGATTCTGTTTCTGTCCCAGAATAACTTATGTGCCTGCAGAACATTTGGAAGAGTTCAAAATAAGCTTGGGACAGCAATCTGGAGGAATGATGGCACTGGACATTTTTCATCATACACTGGCAGGTGAGTGAAACACTACATTTACCACAATGAATGAATGATACAGCAAGTTATATAAAGTATTTTGAATTCAGAATCAGGGAGGACTAGAGCAAAGAAGTAGTCTGAATCCTTTTTTTTCTTCCAAGATTTTAAAACATATTCTCTGCTTTTCTCTCAGTATCTTAAGTAATTGTTATATAGGAGGAAAATGTGAGAAATATATTAATTTTCAACTGTAGAAATTAAAATAATCTTTAATTCTGCCACCCAATATGCCACTCTTAACATGTTAAACCTTGGTAATTTGCCCCAGATGCGAATATTACTTCATTAATATCTTAGAACCTACAATTTGTGTAGTGTTGTATAATATGTGCTTTTCTTTCATAAATATTATCAAATATCCTCAGAAATGTTATTTATTCCTTTATTAACATACATACACATCCAGAAACTTTTTTAATAATTATTTTTTACTCTTTTGGAGAATGTTGAACTGGATCTTTTGACCTGTATGTGTTAGGAAACCATGTTAGGCTTTTTAAAGGCTGTTAATAGTCAGTAGACTAAGAGCCTTTATATAACAAAGAAAAAGTTTTATGTTTTTTTTTTTCTTATGACAGGCAGGAACTGGATTTTGGTGCTGCTGTTGACTGATTTCAGGGCAAGGAAAGAAATAATGTCTAATTGCTTTTCCATGAAGAATGTACCATTTTATACTCTTAGTTGTGTGTCTG
>NW_006999793.1:0-1179 GCF_000164805.1 Carlito syrichta | reverse complement strand
TGTAATAGATCGGTTAGTCCAAATCAATATGTTCTATGCGTAATTTAACCTAGTTTGTTAACATTTAAACTCTGTGGTTGAAGTCACTTTAAGGTTCTTAATACAGTGTTTTATTGTTTCTGAAGAACGATATCAAAACACCACTGATAAGAAAAACGCAAACATACTGTGGTGTTTCTTTTGAGAGGATAATGACTCAGGTCACTGTTCCAGTCCCTGTGCCTCAGTGGAGGGCTGTCACCTTTACCTTCTCTGGTCACCACCGTGTTAAACTATAAGCTCCAGTCCACTGCCACAGCCCTTGGTTGTGATCACTTATCACCTTACACTCTGTAGGGCAGAAATGGTTTCAATCTCATCCCTTTTCTACTTTATCTTTCCAGTAATGATACAGTTCTCTCTTGATAGTCTTTAACATGCGTGGCTCCATTGGTTTTTGTCAGACTGTAGACTCCAGCAAGGTGAAGAGGTTCTTTTGTTTGTTTAAATAATTCTGTCATAATACCCTGAGTCTGTGGAGCTCTATAAATTCTATTTGATATTGTTGACAGATAATTTGGGACTTTTCATATAGGAAAGAAAAGGGATTCTTAATCTGACACCTCATTTTACAGATGAGAAGACTAAGGCTCATAGACCATAATACCCACAGAAGCCCTCCTTTGCATTGGATTTAGCCTCTAGGGTCAGCACCCACTGTTGACTGATCACAGAGCAGTCTGGTTAGAAGCCCTGGGTTCCTGTGGATCTGGGCCACAGGGCGCCATTGCTGTCTCCCACTTCTGGGACTTTGGGCCTGTCACCCCACCTCGGATCCTTCCTTCCTTTGTAAAATGTGGCAAGCAGTAACTGTCTTGGACCATCAGGGGCAGTATTACATAACGAGTGAGAGCGTGGGCCTCAATTAAGCCGAAGTGCACCTCCTCAGAAAACCACATAGACCTGGAGAAATACATACATGTGCCAGTAGAAAAAATTAATGTTTAATTAAGGAAGAAACATTTGGGGCTTGGGAATGTTTCGCTTTCGTGTTTGGAATTGGTGTGACCCTTGAGAGGATGTTCTGGAATCTCAGAGCTTCATTTATATTAGTATCATGAAGATCTTTGCATACCTACCTTTTCTGAGTGGTCAGAATTTTAAACAGGGGCCCATGAGCTTTCTTCCATGGCCTTATTT
>NW_006999792.1:0-809 GCF_000164805.1 Carlito syrichta | reverse complement strand
CTCAGCTGGCGATAGGCAATTCAAGGTAAAATAATTTGTTCTTCCTCTTAGAAGTGGTGTCATGGCATGTTTCAGGTCATGAGACCCTTAAAAATTTCACTAACAGAACATGCCTTTGCATCTTCTTGGAGTCTATTTCTCATCCTCTGCTCTATATGTGTCTTACAAGGGCATGTAAGATACTTGTCATGTGATGCTCACCAGGTCCACTTAGCATAATACAAGCAATTTCATCAATGGGATGGATTAGTGTGATGCTCTATGTAATGTCAAGAAGACTAAGAACCCTACAGACCACATTGTATCAGAGAACAGAGAGCAGAGAGTTCACCTAACCCTAGAAAAGATAGTGAATACATACTGCTGGCCTTCTCCTATAAAGGCAAAGTGTTTTTTACCCCACTTGTTGGCGGGGATCAAAATAATTCATTCTCCAAATCAATGACCACACACCAAATACCAAAGGATGTTTTGGTCTGTTTTAGTAAAGATGGCACATTCAGTGGTGCAGCCACAACTGGGACAACCACTTGGTTTACTTTCTTGTAAGTAATCAACCATTATCTGCCATGATTCATTTGGTTTTTGTTATATAGGTGAATTGAGCGAGAACATGATGGGGACCACTACCCTTGGCATCTTTTAAGAATTTGGTAATTAAACTAATTTCTGTAATTCTCCTTAGTCTTGGCTGAGTAGCAGACAGTTTCAGAGATTTATATTCGATTTTTTTCCTATCAAAATAGTTGATGAGTCAGGGTACCAATGTGAATGTTCTTCTAATTGCTAAAAATATCTATCCCAAGTAT
>NW_006999791.1:0-926 GCF_000164805.1 Carlito syrichta | reverse complement strand
CCTGTCTCGGCAATTGGCTTTTTGTATGGGGAGCAGCAGGACTCTCACCTGACTCCTGGCGTTTGGGTAGCAGATCCAAAATTGTTTGGTTTTTTGTTTTTTTTTTTTAACTGGTTTGGTGATTCCCTCTTGAAAACGTGTAAGATTCCGCAAGACTTGAAGTTCTGAAACTTTGGCAGACCCCAAAATTGGACTTAACATGTTGAGCAATAATTACAAAGTGAAAATACACAAAATTGCCTTCTGGAACGTTCGTAGTAGATGTTTTCATCAGGCTAATGCACAGATAAGAATAGTAAAAACAGCAGCCAAATAAATGACAGAATTACCCATCTTATACCTAAATTGAAATTAACCCTTTAGGATTAAAGTGGCCCCAAGGTGTTCCATGTACAGTGAAGAAAACCAACTGGAGCCTAAAATTAAGAGGAAAGTAGAACAGATATGTCACTGTAGTACATATTAGCCTACTTCTCCTCTGTCTCCTGTTTCAAAAGACGGTTGGACTGAAATGATTCAGTGTGTTCAGTAGAGTGATGATGATGATGATGAAGATAGTAACAGGTCTTACAGAAAACATATCTCCTGAGACTGATGATTAAGCATGTTCTTCCCTTGGCACCATTCTCTGGAAAAGAAAAAGCAGCACTAAATGAAACTATCTGCAGTGTACACCATGAACTAAGAAGTAGTCCCACAGGTCCAGAGTTAAAGATTGCATCCTTACCCCTGCCTAATTCCTGTTTATCCAGACACAGAGTTACATTCATTCCCCCACTGCATAAGCCCCCAGCTTCCATCCGTGGGAATGTGGATTTGAGACTGATCTCCCGTTCTTCTCAGTGGATATCATCTGAATAAAAAGTCGTCTTCCTTGGCAGTATTCCCTGTCTCGGCAATTGGCTTTTTGTATGGGGAGCAGCAGG
>NW_006999790.1:0-1009 GCF_000164805.1 Carlito syrichta | reverse complement strand
GAATTGGATTGCCTACCCACTCTCTTGATGGTTTCTTTTGTTGTGCAAAAGCTTTTCAGTCAGATGAGGTCTCACTTGTCCACTTAGCTTTCATTGCATTCACTTTTGGAGATTTGATCAAGAATTGGTTGCCTACTTTGATGTGAATAGGTGTTTTTCCCATGTTTTCTTCTAGGATTCTTATAGTTTGAGGTTTCACACTTAGGTCTTTGATCCATTTTGAGTTGATTTTTATATACACTTCTACACCATTGAAGTGATACACTTCTACACCATTGGTGGGAGTGCAAGCTAGTACAAACTGATGGAAAGCAGTGTGGCACTTTCTAAAAGAACTAAAAATTGACCTTCTATACAATCCAGCAATTCCTCTCCTGGGAATATACCCAGAGGAACATAAATCATTCTACATAAAAAGATACCTGCACCCACATGTTTATAGCTGCACTATTCACAACAGCAAAAACATGGAACCAACCCTACTGCACATGGATAAAGAAAATGTGGTACATATATACAATGAAATATTATGCAGTCATAAAGAGGAACAAAATCAAGGACTTTGCAGCAAATTAGGTGGAGTTGGAGACCATCATTCTTAGTGATCTATCACAGAAACAAAGAACTGAATATCACATGATTCTCATTCATAAATAGGACCTCAATATTAATCACGTTAGCACAAGGGAGAGGTTGGCAGTTACTGAACACTGCTGGGGAGGAGGGGAGGGAGAAGGGGCATGCAAAAACAAAAAGGATATCTGGTCCTAAACCAGTGGAAGTAAGAGCTAGTTGGAGACCCAAACTTCACCTGCATGCGGCCTACTTGTGTGGCTAATCCTGACTTATAGCCACATTTCTATAATAAAATAAAATAAAGAAACTGGGGTAGGGGAGGAGTAATCAGAAAAAAATGTCTTTAAAGTATCCTTAGGGTAGTGATAATGAAAAATGTTGAGAAATTGCTCTGGAAGAAGCAAAGAAATGAGTTCCAATGGTTGCCTGAGAG
>NW_006999789.1:0-1304 GCF_000164805.1 Carlito syrichta | reverse complement strand
TCATATTAGATTAGGGCCAGCCTAGTGACCTCATTTTAACTTGATTATCACTGTAAAGTTTCCATTTTTAAATGAGGTCATCTTTTGAGGTACTAGGGGTTAGGACTTCAACATATGAATTGAGAGGGCCAAATTCAACCTATAACACTCACTGTTACTTTTCTGCTAAGCCCTAAGATGCAAAGTTAAAGAGGAAACCATGGTCCCTAGAGAGGTAGGTAGGACCTTGGAAGCTGAACAGAGGTTAAGTGTCTGGGTATTTCTCTAGTGTTATGGAAGAGTTACAAGAGGCCCAGGCGTGTCTGTCACAAGTGTAAGGGATTTCTCTCTGGATAAATGCTAAACCAGTGGGCAGCTCTGGCTTCACTTCCATCTTTCAAATGTTCACAAAGTGACTTTATTTTTCAGCTTTTCTTTCTGTTATTAAAGGAACATCTGGTTTTTTTGTGAGCGCTATCAAGGGGAAACATAGCCTGTGTGATATGACCATCTCTGGTGAGAAAGGGGGATGTCTTGGCATTCTGATGCTTTGGACTTTTCTCTCCTGTGAGCGCACTGTGGTCACAGAGGCTGGAAGGCAGCTTCCACTGGGTTCTATTCTGCCCATCCTGTGGGGGGCTTGAAAGACTTTTCTTGCCTGAAAGTCTTCTGAACTTTGCTGCCGTCCCCAGCCAGTCCATGCGGACTTGGGAACCACTTCTAATATTTCCTTTTCCATGTGCAGGTCCAGTCCCTTTGATAAGAGCTGAGGAGTTGAAAGGAATTCTCCTTGGTTCCTTTTGCAAGAAGAAAAGTGAATGTCCTGTATGCTTCTGGGTGCCTCGGGGTTTATGCTCATTGTTGGTTTTATACTTGGCTATTCTTAAGAAAATCATGTGATCTTTTCATCTGAAAAACATCGATCTGTGATCATTTGAATGTTGGAGAGAGTGTTGGGCATGTGCCACTGCTCTGACACTTCTGTCCTTGGATCTGATACGAACAAGGAACAGGAGCTTACCTACGGCTTCCAGCCAGAGGGCAGTAGCCCTGCAATGCAGAGGGGGGGACCACCAAAAAAAGGAATTTATTTGTTAACAATTGCCTATTCATTCTTACCTGTTTAAACTTCAGTCACCTTCAAAGCACTCTCTGTTTGATGCAACGCACCTGCCAAGACGTCTCCTGCACTGCTCAAAATCGTTTTCGAACTCGTCAATTTTGATGCTTTTTAGTGCTTCTGCCATGTTTTGTGCCTCTCTTCCACAGCAGCAAAACATCCCCCCTGAGGACAGTCTTCATCTGGGGAAACAAATCAAGTCACT
>NW_006999788.1:0-1056 GCF_000164805.1 Carlito syrichta | reverse complement strand
ATAATTTCGGTACTGTGCATGGCAATGTCTGGGATATACTGAATCATATTAAAAATTACTGACAATGCTTTGCACTTAATTATCTAAGTGTTAATGATCAGGTAAGTAACATTTAGCAAAATACCATTTTATCCTTTTCTAACAGCTGTCTTGTTACTCATGCATTGCCAGCTGGCTCTTTATTTCTACAATGAAAAAATTTCCAAACCTAACAATACTGATAATACTTTGATTCATGTAAAAAATTGCATTTTGAAATTTTTCTTGGAAGTACAACTTAATAATTTGAAATCTAAAAGTGGTTATGCATGCTATCCATGCAGCATTGATTTATTTCTCACAAGTAGTTGATTTTATAGATTGCAAATCAAAAAGTCAAACTCTAATAAAATAACTTATATGCAACTATATATAACTAAACTACTCATAGCATTAAAAAATACATTAATATTAAATTAGAATTATGACTAGTAGTGAATACACAAAGTTATAGGTCACTATTAGTTTGATGCTGCTTTTGTACTATTATTATAATGACTGCCAACAATTTCTTAAATACCTGAAATTTTCATGAATAATCTAATTTTCCTAAATTGTTATGTCTAAAACATCATGATTTCCTTATATGGCAAATTTATTATATAAGTAAGCACAAGAAATGTGAATGTTCTCTTTACCTCAGACTTGTAGTCATTCTCATTAATTAATATTCTTATTTCTTCATCTTTTATATATATGGAATTTAACTAAATAACTTCTAAACTTTTTTGAATTCTAATACATTATAACTTTGGAGTTTCACTCATGGAATAAATTGTTTTTTACCCTAACAGGTTTTATGGAGATTTGATGGCAAGAAACCACATACTGTAGGACCCCATACTCGGCTGTACAAGTGGTTGCCCCAGAATGACCTTCTTGGTAAGAGTCAAGAGAGCAAATACTGAATATATGAGAAATAGCCAATTGCGGTGATTAGAATTCAATAGAAGGGGGCAAGATGGCGACCTGGCAACCCGGTGTCTGAAGCCCTCTGCAAGGGAGATCTGCAGTGGG
>NW_006999787.1:0-1758 GCF_000164805.1 Carlito syrichta | reverse complement strand
GTCTCCTTCTGGGCCCCTCAGAATGAGTTACATCCCCCTCATCTCTGCATATGTCTCTGATCACATTTACTCTGATATGTTGATCTTTTTTGTGTCTGTCTCCCCACTAACTCTTTGAATACAGCAATGAATTTTATTCTTCTTTGTATACAGATGCCTGGTGTATAGTGCACACTCAATAAATATGTGCTGAAAAAAAATTCAATTAACGAATAACATAATAGCTATGACAATATTAAGGCCGCATCATGGACTTGTAAGGGTACTAGATCAGGGGCTTAATTTATCCAAAATTATTGTCAACATTAATTAAAATAAATATTTCAATATTCTATGTGGATTAAAGGGGAAAGAGTAAGTTAATTTGATTAAGCATCATTATGTGCAGGCACTTCACTGGCACAAATACATTGTCTCATTCATTTATTCTCTCAACAAATATTCACAGAGTGTCTACCGTGAGCCAGCAACTATTTTAGAGATAAACAGTAAAAAAATAAAAAAGATAATTCCTGCCCTGTAAAGCTTATATGAAGGGCAGGAAGGGAGGGAATGAGGCAAAAAATAAACAAAAAAAATAAGTAAAATATACTAAATAGTGCTAAGAAAATTAGCAGGAAATAGGAATACAAAATGTAGGATTGGGGATTGAAACTTTAATTGGATAGTTGTGGAGAGCTTCACTGAGAAAATGAATTTGAGAAAAGACCTAGATTAATTAAAGGTGATGGCTGTCCTTCTATCTGGAGAGGAATGAGTGATAAGACAGGTAAGAAAAAAACTGAAAAAGTTATTTTAGATTTATTAACATTGAAGTCATTGTGACCTTTTGGTTGAGTGGTAGAAGTGAAAATTTGATTGAAGTGGGTTCAAGAGAGAATAGGAGTAGTTGCTGGACTTGGTGGTACGTGCCTGGTGTCCCAGATATATTGAGGCTGACATGGGAGGATAGCTTGAGTTCAGAAGTTCAAGTCCAGCCTAGGCAAAATAGTGAAGTCCAATCTCTAATTAAAAAAAAAGAGAGAGAGAGAGAGAGAGAGAGAGAGAGAGAGAGAATGAGAGGAGAGAATTTGGCAAAGGCAAGTCTAGTTGAATCTTCTCAACAACTCTGCGAGCTGCGACTTAAGTAGTTTTGGTTTATTTATAGATGAAACTGAAGCTCTAACATGTTACATAATTTGCAAGAGGCAGAACTGGGATTCTAATTCAAACCAAATCTATTTCCCCAAAAGTCTTCCAACTTAGCAAGTTGTTCATTGGGTCTTCTGGCAAGTTGAATAGCCAATTTAATTTTGACTCCACAGCACAAAAACAACTTTTTAATAACTGACTCATAACTGATCATTATTACAGAGAAACATATGTTTTAACTAGAAAACCATTAAATGAATGACTGCATAAAGATGTGGACACTAATTCCAACACCTGACAAGGTACACAATTCAACAAAGAACAAATGTCCTATATTTTAAAAAAGTATTCAGGTATTCGTGCAACCCCAATGTAACCATTAAAGAAAGCTATATCCACAAGATTAAAAGTCAGTCAGGACGAGGCCATAGTCTCTTTCTAGGTAAAAGGAATGACAAATGAGATATTAAAACTAAACAGTTGTTGAAATATTTTCATTTTTCACGAATGTGTGTTTGTGTGTCTGTACTTACCTTCTTGTGGCTTATTTTCTGTTTTTACACATGTGCGAAAGCCAGAAAAATTAGTAGGGGAGATCTAATATCACAAGATGATGCATCACTCAGA
>NW_006999786.1:0-1966 GCF_000164805.1 Carlito syrichta | reverse complement strand
TTTTTTTTTTTTTAGATACATCATTTGATGTCAGAAAACCTATGTCTAGAAATATATACTATTTGTTAGTTAATAAAAATAACTGTGGTAATTTAAATAGTAGATGCCAAATGAAATGAAGTATCATCATAGAATTATCACATATTGAAAAAAATGCTTTTGCTGGCATATTTAATATGAATTAATTTTCAGTATGTTTGTAATAGCCTTTTAGTTAACGTTTATGAAATCATTAAAGTACAAAAGATAATTTTTTGGTTAACATATCATTAATTATTTGCTTTGCACACACTAGGCACTCAGTGAATATTTAAGTGTGAATAAAAATGTGGAAAACAAGAAAAAAAGTCTTCAGTATAATTGTGACATTTATAAAACACACACAACAGAAATCCTGTATTTAGAAATGTAGAAAGTAGCAGTCTGGGATTTGGAAGAAAGATTTTAACTAACAATTTTTAAAATTAGAGAATTTAGTCAAATTTAGTTTTTAAAATACAATGTTAACAGATGATATATAAGATAAAATTGCTGAGGTAAATTATCAAACTTTTAAAGACTAGTAGCATTAGTAGTAAATTATTGTTTTATTCTTTTATATTTTTCAGTGAGAAGTTTTACAGTAGTATTTTTGTGTACCTTGCTTGTCTTTTATTAGATATTGGAATGGGTCTATACTGATTTATCAGATACTTCTTGTTTGGTTAAAATGTATAGTGGATGAAATGCTGATCATCTTAGGGAATGGCCAACCTCAGATATGGAAAGAGGTAAGTATGTCTTTAAACAGAGAAAGGCACATATGAAGGATTGTGAATGCTTTAACAATATTACTTGGTGAAAAGTAGGTTGCTATCATCAGGGGTATTTTGATTTTTAGAGACTAAAGTTTATTTCTGTGGTTGAATTATCCTTATATTTTTCCTTTCTGTTTTTTGTGGTATTCATACTTTCCTGTGTAACGATCTATATTACTTTAGTTAGGCAAAAAATTCCAAAATTCTATGTTTCATTGTAAGAGAAACATTTGGTTGACTAATACAAATTTCACTTTTCATCTGGATGTTTCAGTGGTGTTAATTTTGGCTGCCTTAAGCAATGAAACAACCATAACCTTAACAAATATATATTTTTTCAGATAGCATTTCAAAAATACTAGGTCTAGGACTTAAAAAATATAGCTGACATGTAGGTTTTTTTGGAAATTGGTTGAGGTTTACAGTTTTCTAGTTTCTATCACATTATTTATGGTGGTTTCATTTCATTATATTTTGCCATTAATATTCTATTTGTAGTAAAGTGGAGTATACAGACTGAAGAGTGACAACTTTTCCTATGTTAGAATTTTTTTTAAAACTATGGACTTGGTTCCTGACTGCACATGTGATGTGTGTTCTAGTTTTGTAGTCATTGGATTTCTCTTTAAATAATGTTTCTACCCAAGCTTACTTTCTGCCAGTTATGTTAAGCTTCATGTGGATATTCCTTTCACTTAAGATAAAATGAACTGCCAGGATTATGTATGGCAAGACTAAGGCCCCTCTTAGTTAAGGCTCTGGGGACATTGTACAAGTCTAATGTTCTTCTATGAGGTTGGCCCACCCCACTGCGACTAAGAAATGAGATGATTTGAGGGCTATTACATACTTAAGGTTTTCATAGTGGATTAGAATAGCATTACTTAGCACAGGTGTTTCTATAATTGGGATTCCCTGGGAAAATTCAGTACTGTATTCAATAACACTCAGCTTTCCACATGAGTGGAGGAGCAATCCAATGTTAATTTGCTAGACTGTGGCAAGAAACGGGATGGGGTCTGGATTGGGGGCCTGTTGCTTCTCTTCTTTGAAAAGACATCTCCTGTTGTCCATTAGCACCTGGTTGCTGTGGTTATATTTTTAAATTTTAGTTTATTTATTTATTGCTAAGCAAAATACTGAACAGCCACTGTTGAAGTCATTCAGGG
>NW_006999785.1:0-1106 GCF_000164805.1 Carlito syrichta | reverse complement strand
TGGCCAGCTTCAGTGCTTCAGTTATCACAGTGGAGACACCAGACATGTGAATGAAGAAGCTGTCTGAGATGCCATCTTCAGTAGAAGTGATGTGGAGAAAAAAAGAAGCAGCAGCACAGTTAGCAGCCAAAGCTAAGATGTTAGACATAAGACTCCAATTGAGCCATCCAAGGCACCGCTAGCTATTCCAACCACCCAGTTGAGATGCTAGTCATTTTGAAACAAAAATAATCTATTCCCAGTAGGGACTGCCTGAATTCCTGGATCTTAGGCATAATAAAAATGTTCATTGTCTGATGCAACTGTGTTATGGGTGGATTATTATGCAGTGAAAGATAAGTGGAACAGAAGATTCCATGGTGAGTGTGGAATTCTAAAGTACTGAAATAAGTAGGGGAGAATGGTTGTGGGAGAGAAAAAAACAACTTGGTGAATGCAGAATATATGTGGAGACTTTGAATGTCAGTGTAGTGACCATGCTAAGGAGATGAAAAAATTAGTTTAGGATAAAAGTGGCAAGATGTTCTTCATCTTTTACTGGTTACACAAAGGAAATTGAGAGACTTTGTTGGCATAATAGCACATTAAAATGAAGCTATGACAGTTGTCCAACATGGTGAGACAAATTTGATATGACCTGTAGATGTTACACTCTGAAGAATCGGAAAGTACAGTGCTTAGAATGAACCCAAGGCTTAATTGATGCACTTCTAGAAAGGAAAAGGGAGACAGGAAAAACATGGTCTCCTGGATGTTTATCTGAAGTATACCTGTTATGTAGTAAATGAGTAAATCGATGGGAAAATACTTCTATTTGTTTCTTTAATTTGTTTTTATTCCCCTAGTAGATTCTGAATTCAATGTGTATCCATTATCAACAGTTAATAGTGAGATTCACTCTTTAGAAATGGGCTTTATTTACAAGATCTGTAAGAGTTACCAAGTTTATGAGTAGAAATATATGAAATTAGCTAGTAAGAAGCATCAAATTATGACAGACCTTGAAATTGTGGAGCAAATATTTCGAGGTAATTTTAGAAACAATTGAGAACTTCTATTTTGTTAAAGGGGTTGTAAATATACATTACAACATGATTCCTGTGTAC
>NW_006999784.1:0-1228 GCF_000164805.1 Carlito syrichta | reverse complement strand
CCAGACTGCAGCTCAGCCCGAATCTTTGACTAGTGCTTTCCCTTGCCTTACCCCGTTTCCTTTCTTTCCTATCATCTGATGGTATCCCCTCGGTGAATACGTGCATTCACATCCCCGAATTTTCTTCACCAGTGAATGGTGGGCGGCCCACTTCAAACTCCTCATCTAAACTGGATGCTATCAATCATTTTATGTGTGCCAATCTGGTAAGTGAAGACTGGTGGCACAGAAATTTTGCATCTGCTTATTATTACTAGTTAAATTAGTATTTTAACATACATCTATCACTTATTTCTTCTGTTAATCCTGTTTGTATTCTTTGCCTGTATTTCTCTTGGGCTGTTTGACCCTCTTTTTAATTTATATTATAGCTAATAATTTTGTTATTTATATATTAAACTTTTTCTCCTAGTCAGTTGTCGTTTTTTCTTTTTGTTTTTAAAAACAAACTTTATGATGTTAGTCGCTCTACCAAATGTTATGCCTTGCAAGGCCTCTCCTACTTAAAAATTATATACATGAGTCTCCTTTTTTTCCTGGTATTTTTTAATAGGTTTTTTGGTTTTGAGTGGTGATAAGATATGAATAAAGAGCCAGTGTCCTGATACTTGGACTTTCTCTCCATATCTTTAGCTATGGCTTTTAAACTCAGACAGTTTGGTGATTGAATCTCTGAGAAGTTCCAGACATTTCAAAAGATTTCCGCTGTTGGAAGACGCGTTGAAAACAGATGCCGTTTCTGCCTGGAATGCTGTCAAGGTGCTCTACCAGCCATGCGTCAAGAGCAGGAATGAGAAGTGAGTTCGTTTCGGTTTTCTCATTCCACACTGTTTTAGCTTCTGTTGCCATGTTGGTGTTCAGAAATTAACAAATTTAGTGGTGGGCACCACTTCCCTACTTGGAGCTTCTAGGAGTCACCATGCTAAATATTATGCTTCTAAAATAGATTGAATTACTAGATGACTTATGTTAATATGCAGACAGTACACTTTTACTGAGAAGAATTGGTCTTTTCCTTGTAATTTGAGTTGTCCTTGCATAGGGTGGCAGCACTAAATGTTAAACAACTTATGCACATTTACTGATAAGCACATTCCAAGCATCACCATACAACAGTAAGCAAAGCGCAATCCCTACCTCCTGGGGTTGCCATTCTAATAGGGGGAAGACAGACCAGAAACAAAGACAAAACAAGAAGACTTGTGTGTCCCATGCTAGTGTTGGGCCT
>NW_006999783.1:0-1258 GCF_000164805.1 Carlito syrichta | reverse complement strand
ATTAAATATGTGCAGCACTTTATAGCTGACAAATTTTTTTCTCAAATGTAATCCAATCTAGTATGGCATTACTATAAATTATTATAAATATCTTAATGATTATTAATTTCAGAATGCATGATATAATTCCTTTGAAAATAAACATGAAATTTTTGAAACTAATATTAGGTATGGGAGGAAATAAAGCCTAATTTCCTGCCAAATGTTAATTAAAAATTATTATTGAGAATATAATGAGTACTATTTATATTACGTCAGGTAGTCTGCTAAGTTATTTACATGCGTTATCTCATTTTTAAAAATCACAGTGGCCTTATAGAATTGTTATAATTTTGCAAATGCTTTTCTTGGAATCCTCGAGATTTGGAACACTTAGAATTTTATAGTCAGTTTAGTAAAGGACCATGCCTTTAAAATGGTACTTAAAAAAAAAAAGTTGGAGGCGTTATAATAAAGATTACTCCTAATTTAAAGTAGACCCACCATATACTAGTTTTTTCATTTCATGTTATATTTAAACACATATTTATTACTATAACTGAATGCATAGAAGGATAGGTGAATAGATAGATGGATATAACATACTGAATGATACACGAGACCATTTCTTAGTAAAATTATCCTGCTAGCATATATATTTCATATATCATGCATATTATTGACAACCTTAATGATGAGATTCAGGCAATATTGAGTTTATTCAAGAGTTTGAGGATAGAGGTATATGAGAGGGGTTTATGGCATATATATTTATATTATATAAAAATTATGATAAAATATCAAATCTTAGCATAATTATAATTTCTTAGCTTATATAAAACTTCCACCGATTCACCACACATTATTTTTAAAATGTGTAAGGAAGAACTTCAGCTTGCTTCCATGGAAAACATATTTTTAGATAAAATTTCATGTTTAGCATGGATATAATGCAATTCCTGATTAATACTCCTTTATGGTAATCTTTTCAAACTTTTGTTTTAAGATGTGGGGTACAATTCAAGATTAGGTAGATAAGTGATGATTGTACAGGAAGAGTTTGGGCCTTCCTTTGGTTCCTACTACCTGGTTTGAGATCAGGTACCCTTACTGATGTTACTGCACCTGCACCTGCTACTACAAAACCTTTTATTTCTTTTTTTAAAATAAAAATTGTGTCTTTATTTATTTATTTTTAACTTTAAAGTGTTTTATTTTTAAGATATGGGGTACAATTCAGGGTTAGGTATACAAATGTTCATTATGCAGGGACCCTTGT
>NW_006999782.1:0-1300 GCF_000164805.1 Carlito syrichta | reverse complement strand
TTAGTTGTTAATAATAGTCTCTAATTATTTTTTGTATTTCTGTGTCAATCAGTATCTTCTGTGTCAATCAGTATCTTGAGTATTTACTTCATGACGAACATTGCATCAGGTGAGTTAGAATGTGAAAATAGTCTGCCTTCTAAGAGCTATAACATCAAAGGCAATTCATCATGAGGAAATTAATCAGTCTCAATAAAAAATAGACTTTGTAAAAATATGGCTATTAGGTTAACAGTGCTGAAGAGAAAGCTGACAATATTTTGCTTTGGGAAAATTATTAATTTTTCTCCCTATTTTCCTTATTAATCTTTCCTATATTCCTAATGACACACATGATGCCTTGCACATAGCTGATACCTAGAATATATTTGCTAACTAAATTTTCATCTCCCAGTAGCAGACTCTTGAGACTAGGATTTGAGATTATATAGTTTATTTAGGAAAGTGAGACTAAAATGTAAAAGGGCAATACAGGATATATTATCAAGCCAAGTATTACTCTAGACAACTACAGCTTAATTCTGGGAGAACTATTGGAGATAGTATAGAGTATACATCTTAGAGCTAACCCACCCAAGGGGTAAGGAACTAGAGTGTTTATCCACAAATTTCCACCAATTATTGGTTAAGAGCTAGTATGGAGAGTGGAAAGTCTCAAAGTCTGATTAACATATTGTGTTGATATCTGGGGACAGGAGAAGAATGGAGAAGGAAGCAGAGAGACCAGCTGAGGGTGCAACACTTTCAGTGGGTAAGGTGAAGGAAATGAAGTCTAAACCAGGGTAGTGGCAATAGCAGTGGAGAAAAATATAGAGCTACTGGGAGAAAGGGAAAGGCTTGGCCCGAGGACAGAGAATTGGGGAAAATAATAACTCTAGTTAAGTGTTTAAAGTCTTATCTATAAAAAAGTATAATACTCTGTTACTCTAGAGAAAACACAATGCCTTTATTGTTCCAACCCCTTATGGGTTGATATTTGTTGAATTAAAATGCAAGTAAGAAATTTCTGAGAACTGTCTAACAGTAACCTTCATTTCCCTGAATTTCTGGATTCTCGGGCAGTGAAATTATTTAAGCCAAGAATTTGTCTGAATCTGTACTGGGAGGCAATGAATAGCAGTAGAGATATCTGCGGCTGTGTAGGGAGAGGTTCGGCCAAATGGCCTTCATGGTATCATCCAAAATTAAGCAGCATTTGTTCTATGGAAAGAGCAGATGGCTGCATATATATAACCAAATAAATTGGGAGGTTCTCATATTATTGCTAAGTCCTAGGATCATAAAAATTAAGGTCACTGTC
>NW_006999781.1:0-1326 GCF_000164805.1 Carlito syrichta | reverse complement strand
TTTTTTTTTTAGCTAATTTTTTTATTGATACATAATGCATGTACATGTTTGGGTGTGTGTGTAATAAATTGACACATTTATATAATTTGTAAAGATCAAATCAGTGTGAATAGGATATTCATCACTTTAAGCATTTGTCTTTATGCTAGAAACATTCAAATTATTATCTTCCTGCTACTTTGAAATACACAATAGATTATTGTAAGTTATAGTAACCATACTGATCTCTCAAACCTTAGTTCTTTTTTTCTTCTATCAGACTGTATATTTGTACTCATCAACATCTCATTCTTCAGAGAGTTTTCCAAAAAGTATTGACAAAATATCTAGATGTTGAGTGTTATAGGTCTAATGTATTCTTTTATATTATATGTGGCACGTTCAAAAAAGAGAATGTTTAACTGCTTTTTTTATTTTTCATGCTTTTTTTTGGGTCACTGAAATGGTAGTTGACTATTAACATCCTAAGAGCACAATAACGTATTCTGATACAGCCTAATACAATCACTTATGATGCAGCTGTGTGACTGATCTGGTGATCTT
Organism: Carlito syrichta; assembly: GCF_000164805.1. Classification (NCBI taxonomy): domain Eukaryota; kingdom Metazoa; phylum Chordata; class Mammalia; order Primates; family Tarsiidae; genus Carlito; species Carlito syrichta. Next base: position 783 of record NW_006999781.1, on the reverse strand, counting down.
TGTGCTGTCTTACTCTGCCACAACCTCAGCAAACCTGCATTTGTACCTGATGCACTTAAATTTCTCTAGTTTGTAACATTGTCTCAGCACAGGAAGATTAGTAATCAAGTCAAACATTAGAAGGTAAAAGTACATGTATATTTTCTTCAGAAAGTCACCCATTCAGAAAATAACCTTTACAACTAAAAGAGGAACACACAACAGATGCAGTAAGCTTAAAACAAAGGTTTAAAGTATAGGGTGTCAAGCATTTCATAAAATTCAAAGTGCAGTATTTTTTATTCATATATATATGTATATATGTAACCTGCTTGATGAGTCCTCAGATGTTTTACTGTTTCCTTTGTGTGTGTGTGTGTGTGTGTGTGTGTGTGTGTGTGTGTGTGTGTGTGTGTGTTTTGGTGTATTGTCAAAAGATTTAGGATATTAGTAACATTAGCAGACTATTAAGAAATTGTGATTGATTTCTTTTTATTTGCCACAAATTAAAAATAATAACTAAAAGTTAATTTTCTTTCATGTTGATATAATGTATGTCTGATTTGCAGGATTTAACTTTTAGTTCAGTTTATACAATCATGTTAGGAAACTTATTTTCTAAATCATCCTCTTCAGTGTGTGTGTTTTAATATTGATTGATGAGTTTGCTCTAAGTAATTTATTGGCTCATTTAGGGACACATCTCTTCTTGGTTTGGTAACATCATTGTTCATGCTTGCCCTAGATTTTGGGGCGGGGTGGTTCAGACATATTTCCTGGGCAAAACAAACAAACAAACAAAAA
>NW_006999780.1:0-1422 GCF_000164805.1 Carlito syrichta | reverse complement strand
AGCCCATACATGTTATCTCCTCTTTTTGTGTCTTTTTCTGAACGATTGCCATCTGTTTTTCCTGTCTACAACATAGATCTTCATGTATCTTTTAAATCAACAATCAGACTAGATTAGGCTGAAATGTAAGTTCTATGAAGGTAGATGGCTTAGTTTCTTTCTAAAATTCTAACCTTCTTCCAGAGAAGGCAGTCAAATTGCCTCCAAAGTATATCATGCCAAATGTACTTGGTAGAATCCTATTTGAAATAACATCTTCTAAGCAGGAAGAGCAAAGATTCCATAAAAGGATCAACAGGAGACCTTTTTCTTAGTAATGGGGTGGCCAGAGATAATGTGAACAAGCCTAGAAAGCCAGATTACATTTTAGAGAAATACAGGAAATTTGGGGAAAAGTACAATTGGTGAAAGGAAAAAATGATGTTATGCGCAAGATCCCACTTACATAATGTTTTTATAGAAAAAAAATAAGACTCAGTCAAAGAGATATTAAATAAGCTAAGTATGTTGTTAAGCTGAAAACATTAGTATACACATATATACAGAATTACAAAACCCGAACTTCACAGTATAATGAGCTACTAAAGCTTGAATTAAAAATAAACATTGAGAGCATCTACCAGCCTACAAACTACATTTTAGATAGTAAAAAGTACCTTCAAATTGTTATCTGCAGCCAAATGAACACACCAGGATTTTCATTAGTCATTAGTCCTCAGAAATACTTTCTTCAGGCTTAGAGACTGAATGATTATGCCATAATGTATGCTAGGAACCACAGACATCTCGGGAAAAGAGATGTTGGCATCAGAAACAAGATCTTTGTTGCAACAAATAGTAATTTTACCTCCAGATGATATTTGACCGTGTCTAGAGACACTTGTAATTGTCACAAATAAGAGTTGGGGCTGCTATGGCATTTGACATTAGAGGCCAGTTTTACTGCTAAGTATTCTACAGTACATGGGACAGCCCACCACAACAAAGAAATATTGCGTCCAAAATACCAATATTGCTGTGGTTGAAAAACCTGCCTTAGAGGAAGTTTAGATGGATGGTGAAAAATAGTAAGGCAGAAAGAAAGATAAAATGCTTATGACTTCATGAAAGTCAGAGAACCCAAAACTTACAAATGAACAGCTTTTTTCAGACTATGAGATCCATAGCAATATGAGATAGATTCCAGATTGGGAAATCTTTTTCTGGTTCATATGGGCTCAGCATCTGAGAGTTAGGTGCATATAGTTGACCAAGTTAAATTGTTTTATTCTTATTTTTCTTCCTTTGTTGAAGCAGACTAAGCATTTTCAGTTCAGAAAGACACACACACACACACACACACACACACACGCACACACACACAGAGAGAGAGAGAGAGAGAGAGAGAGTCTGATCACAAACTCTACTTCTTAATTATTTCTT
>NW_006999779.1:0-1548 GCF_000164805.1 Carlito syrichta | reverse complement strand
CCTGCCAGGCTCGTGCTGAACTATTGGAGCACCACATCCCTCTGGGCATCTGTGAGCAGGATGGATGGACAGCCGTGATGATGTCTCTGTGTTCATTGAGTAAAATCCTCTCACAGACATGGCTGAGGGGACAGGCAGAAATGTATTTTAGGCAGAAATTTGCTTTGTAAATTACATTGAACATGGTGGGATTAACAGCAGAATTTGGAAATTCTCATTTTAATTCTTGTGCTTTGTTTTGAAAGGACAATAATCTTTATTCTCACATGTACAGCTGTTCTCAACCTTTAGTGTGAGCTACAGTCAACCAGGGATCTATTAAAATGCCTACTCCTGGACCTTCCCCCCCCCCAGGGATTCTGATTCAGTGGGTAGATGTTGGAGCCCAGGAATCTGTTACTTTTGGGTGATGCTGATGCAAGTGGTTGTTTGACTAGAGTAGAGAAACGCTGACCTGGGAGTTGTGAAGGACAGCAAAGTGCATGTCCAAATTCCCCTTCTAGGGAGGAATGTTGTCACGACAACTGGACAGCTGGGAGTGCTGTTAGCAACTCTCAGTCCCCGTAGGAACTGCCTCAGCTGCACAAAGCCGCCTCGCCCATATCCTACATGGAGGAGAGTACACAGATCCAACCAACTGCCTCCAAGACAGGTCAAATCCACCGAGCCATTTTAGGTCTAAGGTGCCCCACGAGGGGGCTGAGTTTGTGGGGTTTGCTTCAGAGCTCAAATTCTCCCTTTCTCCTCCAGCTTTCTTCCACCAGAGTTATTCCTGAGGCATTTTCTAGTAAGTGTCCTGTATATTAAATTTCATCTCAGAGTCAGATTCCCAGATAACTTGACTATAAGGAGATGCACACTTAGACTTTTCTGTTTTGCGAGTTGACAGAAGAGGGCAGAAGAGGCTCTATTTGCAACCTCACTGACCTACCTCCTCCCACTCCAACTCCCCCCCCCTCCGCTTGCCCTCTGCCATGCCATCCAGCTGTCTTATTCCCTTCTGGAACCTTCCCACCTTTTCGCTACCTGAGGTCTATCCTTGACTCATTCTATTGTAGTTCAGCACACTATTGTTCAACAGGTTTCAATTTTAACCAAATTTTCTCTGTTTAAAAATATTATGGCCTGAAAGAAATATAGAGAACACGATGAAATTTGTTCCAAGGTTTCCTCCTCTTTAGATTGTGGTTTATACATCTCTATATCTCTCTCTGAATTTGTGATATGAATCACTAAGTGAAGTGTTTATTTGAAGGGTTGAGTCTATTTAATTCTTTCCTTTTCTGCAACTTCCCCATCTATCCACCCCTACTCACTCACCCAATCTACCAACCATCATGCAGGGTGCAGAATAGGACAATGACTAAGGGCAAATACTTCAGTGTCAGACTAACCCAAGTTTAAGTTCACACTCTGTCACCTTGGGAAGTATGATCTTAAACATATTACTCAAGTCCCAACTTCTACATCTTCAAAATAAGGGCAACTACAGAATATCGTTTATTAAAATGACAGAGCAAGTGTAAAATTACTTTTATTCTGCCAGGT
>NW_006999778.1:0-2151 GCF_000164805.1 Carlito syrichta | reverse complement strand
TTTAATAAAAAACTTAATAAAATGTACCCCTTTTCTATATATTTTATTTATACAATATGATTCCACTTTATATATAGTGTTTGGTCTTACTTTTTATTATTGCTAAGAATGTATTTTATTACAAACTTTATAGTGTTTGGTCTTACATGTTATTGCTTAGAATGTATTTTATTACAAATTTTCATTAGTGTAATTTTTTACAAGTATAAAACACTTCATGAAATGAATATACGTCATAATCATTTCCCCATTGTTGGATATTTTGATTGCTTTTAATCTTTCACCATTTTAATTGACATTCATATGTTTTATATAGTTTTAATAGATGTGCTTGTATCATTTTGTGTTCTGTTCTCATGAGATTGAGACATGTATGTAGTCTATGTCTGTTATAAAATGCTTCAAGCTTTTCCACAAGGCAGGATCATACAGATTTTTATTTTTATTTTTGTTACCTTCCCAAGTGAAGAGAATTCCATACCAAAATTTATTTTTAATTAATCTAAAAGTTTGAACAATTTGAATCACGTGGTTCAGTATTTTTATAGGATCGTTCCTGTCTGAATAATTGCCACCTCTGTATTTTAACAGTAAGATTTATATTTAGTTGTGGAGAGCTGTTATCTGTTGAAACAGCTGAAAGGACCCAGGAGTGGTTGACATCTTTCAGTTTTCTTCTAAGGCTGTAGCCTCCACCATTTCCAAAGTTAGCATATTGTGGGGACCATGTGTGTATGTAACAGACACGATTTCTAAACTTTTCCCTGTCCTTTGTCTTTTGTAGTTTTGAACAAGCTGTCATAATAAGGTCACAGTACAGGCTCAGCCTTATGTTAACAACTTTCTGGAGCTGAAATAGAATTCCCCTGAGAAGACTGCACAGTAGTGTTTGGCGTTCGAACAAAAAAAAATCAAAAGAAAGAACAGCACAGTTTTCCTGTGATGGGTATACACTCTGAGATCAAGACTCTGGAATATTAATTAAAGGAGAGGGAGGCTGAGTTTGAAAGGAGGCACAAAACACAAATGTGGATTTCTAATGCAGCTGAAACAAATTAATTTCCCCACTGGTTCCATTTATTATATGATACCATGCCTCATGAAAGACTTCCTTCCTGAGCAATTCTTTGGGTACAATGAAGGACAGATTTGAAGTAAGAGGCAGAGGATGGATGAGCCAACTCAGTGAATTTTATGTCCTCGGCTAAAATGGATGGTAGAAAGAAAACTGCCTGAAGCAGTTAAACTCTGCCAAGAAGGACAGTCTACAGTTGCCACCACTGCTGTGCAGACCATGACGCCATCAGAGTTGATGAGGCCGAGGGTCCAGGAGGAGAGAAATGGTGTGATAGAGGAAGAGTGGGGTGATGAATAAAAGGAGAGAGATGCGGGTTTTGGTAACAAATTTTGCCTGTGATGGACATAATGTGCATTTGCTCTTTAAATCTTAGACATAGATAGAATAGAAAATTTTAAACAAGTAGACTTCTGGATCATGGAAGTTCATCACTTATCATCATCATCATCATCATCATCATCATCATCATCATCGAAGACTTTAAAAGAGGGGCTGGAAAGCAGTGGCAAGAACACAGTTCTCAGCAGCCTCAACATCCTGGGCTGAGTTGATCCTTCTACCTTAGCCTCCCCAGTAACTGGGACTACAGACGTGCGCCACTAAGCCTGGCTAATTTTTAAAAAAAATTTTTGTAGAGACAAGGTCTTGCTATTTTACACAGCCTGGTCTCAAGCTTGGGGTCTTAAGCAATCCTCCCACTTCGGCCTCCCAAAGGGATCACACGGATCACGGTCATGAGCCACGGCGCCCGGCCCTCATCAGTCATTTTTTATTTGGGGCATGGTGTATAAGGTCCTCCGTGACCCAATCCTTATCTGACACTTACCTGAGCGTCATCTCCCATGACCCCCACTTCCAATTGCACCCCAACTCTATATCAGGTTGATTCTTGCTGAGTTATCTTTGCTTATTTTTAATTTCCTCTTTCAGCACAAGATTAAGACTAGGCCTTACTACTTTTTAGAGACTTTGCCCCGTCCTTTTTCTGAGGATTTCTGAACTTCTCTTGGGGGAAAGTTAGGACCCTTCTCTACTTCCCATTTTCTACAGCTGGGGATGTGCTGACTGCAGGA
>NW_006999777.1:0-1805 GCF_000164805.1 Carlito syrichta | reverse complement strand
TTTTTTTTTTTTTTTAATCTTTTCTTCAGTGTTTCATTTTGGATAATTTATATTGCTTTTTATTCAAGATTAATATTTGTTTCTATTGCTAAGTCTAATCTGCTTTTTATTAAATTGTGTATTATATTATAATTATTTTACATCTAAAGTTTGATTTTGGTATTTTAATATCTTGTCTCTGCTTAATGTATGAACATATAAAATATATAGTGCATTTTTCTGCTAATTCTAAAATTTGTATTTGTTTTGAAAGTGTATTGATTAATTATTTTTTCCTTATTCTGGACATTTTTCTGCTTCTTTGATGCCTGTTATTTTTTAATTGGATAACCTACATTGTGAGTTTTAAGGTTTTAGGTGATTAATATTTTTGTATTCCTGTAAATATTTTTGAACTTTATTTGTGAATGAAGTCAAACTACTTTGAAACAGTTTGACCATTTTGGTCTTGTTGTATGATATATGAAACCACACTAGAGCAGTAATTAGTTGAATGCTTCTCAACTTCAGCAATTTTAACATTTGGGGATAGTTATTTTATGTGGAGAACTTTCCCTTGTATTATAAAACTGTTCATAAGCATCACTGGTCTCTACTCACCATATGCCAGTAGCAACTTCTTCCCAGTTATAGCAGCCAAAAATATTTCCCATCATTCTAAATGATGACCCTTGGGGTATAAAAGTGCATCCTTTATACTACTAATTGAGAATCTCTGGTCTAGAGTGAATTTCATGCCACTACTGAGGCACTTTACCCAGCGCCTGTGCTTATTAGTTTTTCTGTTAAACTAGTGAGAACAGCCATGGTTAACAAGAATATGTGAATATTAGATACTCTTACCTCTATTCCTTTAGAGAAAGATAGTTCTTTCTCTGACCTTATGTAGTTTTCTTACAAATTAGTGCTGTTCTAAACTCTACTGCATTCTTAAAGGATCACTCTGTAGATCTTTGGTGTTCTTTCTGTGAGTAGTTTCCTTCTCTCTGATATCCTGTCTTATGAACTTTAGTCTTGTTGGCCATTCTGAACTTCCTTTGATCTCCCTAACTTACAGAAACTACTAGGCTCCATCTGGATACTCACTCTGTTTCATAGTTTGGGAACTCTCTTAAGGCATTAATATGGGACAATTGTAGAGTTAAATTCATTTTTTCCCTTTCTTATAGAGATCATTGTCTTTCATTGCTTCATGGTCATTGTCTTAAAACTAATAGATCTCACAAATACCTTTGTCCGGTTCAAGAATCATTCTTACTTTATTAGCCCCTTGAAGCAACTGACAATGAAAGAACCATTTATTAAGCCAATTCATATCCTCCTAGAACAAAGCTCTCCTGAATCATTTTTTGTTGTTGTTGTTAATGCAAGTTGTTTATTGCACAAAATTACCATATTCACATTTGCATATTATGACAATCTTCTGGACTAAAATGTTTTGTTCTAATATCAATATATTATGACAATTAAGAAAGGAAACATAAAGACACCTAAGAACTGAAGAACATCTTCTTTCTTATGTTCTTAGTTCTCTGGCAGGCAAACTTCTTCTCATCCTTTAAGATTCCATGTAAATATCCCTTCTTCTTAAAGCCTTTTTTTTTATTATTAATCAATATTTTTTATTATGGTTTTGTGGGGTAGAGTTAAGGGTTAGGTGTATGATTACGTTTCATTCAAGCACCCTGTTGATAAGAGGTGTTTCCCCATCCCCAGACAGATTTTTGCTACTGTTAATCCCATCCCCCTCCTCCCCCCCATAGTTTCCCACTACTGTCAGTCATTTTCTTATAGTATTACATTGG
>NW_006999776.1:0-1738 GCF_000164805.1 Carlito syrichta | reverse complement strand
TGAGTTTTACTTGCTTTGAAGTTGCATTGTATTATTTATCCTGATAGTGTAAAAAAAAAACATTCAATAAGTTCACTGAAGATATCCTTAGCAGATACATAGCGAGCAATTGCATTTAACATCTTGAACAAATGTCTAATCCAATGAGTACAAGTAAATTCTGCTTTTATAATGGATGAAGTTCAACATAATTAAGATGTCATCTGCTAAATAACTAGTCCCTTGCAGTATGGTTACATAATGCAGTCAGATGGTCCTTGCTTTTGGGAAAATAAGCATTCAGGTTAGTCTTGGTTAAGGAGGTGCAAGTTCCAATTAGAGGCCCAAACGTCACCTTCATGCAGATTTGTACCCCACGTCTTTACAATAAAATAAAGAAAAAAAGGAGGTGCAAGTTGTTTGTTCCTTCTCCCCATAACACTCTTGTTCATTAATTGCGATTAAGCACTGAGCTAAGGTCATCATTCACACAGTAGGTTGTTTCTCTGCCTGATTATTAAGAATTTATTCTGTAATAGATGTCTTATGTCAAGTAATCATATGACATAAATATTCCATGCTTTTGTCCTATTTTTAGAAAACCTTCTATATATGGACTGAAGACATCGCCAGATTATTCGCCACTAACCAGGAATCACTGTAGACCTAAATGGGAAGACTTCAGAGTCATGTTGAATGGGGCTGTGATATAGTTAGAATATTTGTCTCCTCCAAATCTTATGTTGAAATTTGATCCTCAGTATTAGAGGTAGGGCTTAGTGGGAGGTGTTTGGGTCATGGGGGAAATTCCCTAGTGAATAGCTTGGTGCTGCCTTTGCCATAGTGAGTGAGTTATTCCTCCATTAGCTCCCACAAGAGCTGATTGTTAAAAAGAGCCTGGCACCTCCCTTCTCCCTCTTGCTTCCTCTCTCTCTATACACCAGTTCCCTTTCACCTTCTACATGAATGGAAGCTGCTTAAGGCCCTCACCAGAGGCAGATTCTGACACCATGCTTCTTGTATAGCTTGCAGAATTGTAGGCCAAATAGACTTTTCTTTATCCAGCTTTCAGTATTCCTTTATAGCAGCGCAAAAGGACTAATGCTGTAATACCATAGCAGTCCTCTTCAGTTTGTGCAAATATATCGATAAACTAGGCTTGAGATTTTCTTCACTCCAAGTCAACTAATCACAGGAAACTCTCCATAAAGCCATAGGAAATAAGGAAGAGGAAACAACGTAGCACTAGATAAACTGAGGGGGTGAGTAATTGGCTTATGCAATGAACTTTTGCATTCTGGCTAGTTTATGACTGCTTCCATAGACACTACTTTTATTTGACTACTTTTATGTGTGTCCTGCTTTATGGTCAGAAGGGTGATAATACCCAGTTTATGATGGTAGCTTATTGATGGCTTTAAGAGATCTAAGCTTTTACCCTAATTGTAAGCTAAGAGCTTAGCCTGCCATAGTTTCATAGATTCTGGCAGAAGACATGAGACTTCTGGATCAGAGACAAGGGACTTTGTGATTCACAGCAAACAGATAGCCTAAGCTTATGATTGCACCAATTCCCTTTGCCACAGAGTTTTATAAGGGTGATTTGGAGATAGACCCATATGGATGCTGCATGCACAGTGGGTTTGTGTTTTGAGGAAGTAAACAAATTAATGCCCAACTTCCACAAAGGAAGTATAATCCTGAGGATACATTAGGTACTCCTGGAAGGAAAGTCTTTACAAATTTTGGGGTACTCGAG
>NW_006999775.1:0-2759 GCF_000164805.1 Carlito syrichta | reverse complement strand
TCTTCTAGGCGCTGTCTCTTTTCCCCAGGTGTGTGTCTTTCAAGTCTTTGCTGTTGATGGCTTAGGGACTGATTCATCCCAGGTGCATTTTAATGAGAGACTTTGCAAAAATTTAAAGCCTTTAAAGATTGAAGGGAATGATTTTTTAAATGAACACGTGTCATTCCATTACAAAAGTAATATATGATTACTACAAAAATAAAAAATGCAGAAAAGTAGCAGACGAATTGCCCATCATCCTCCTAATAAAACACAAGCAACATTAACATTTTGTTGTCTTTTCAGTATTACTGTTTTTTATAGCCTTTATTTGTGTGTGTGTGCACGCGTATATATATATATATGTGTTCCTAAAAGAATATAATTATGTTGTCATTTTTAATTTTTACTTAGGACAACTTTGTGTCCTTCAGCACTGTAACCCAGGAAGCATTTTCCACATGATCATAAACTTCTCATAAATAATAATTGTTAATGGTTACAAAGTAAGGGACACATTTTTAAAGGTAAAATTCTTTTTTTAATTTTAAAATAATTCTAAAGGAAAAATCTTTAACTCTAGCAGGTGCTGGAAAAGATAAATGTATAAAAACTAAAGTAAATGTAGGTTCTCTGAAGGCAGGGATTTTTGTCTCTTTTTATTTTCTGCAGTAACCCTGGTGCTTAGACAAGTACCTTGCCCATAATAGGTGCCCTTTGATGAGTAAGATTGAATAAATATGTGGCCCCTAGGACTACCACTTTTAACGTGGCACTGTTCGTGGTTTGCTATGAACTCATTCTACCGAGTGATTGGGAAGTGATTGCTCTCTATGCCTTCATTTCTTCCATGATCTGTTGCTAAGACACATGTACAAGTAAATACGCAATTCATAAAAATAGCAATAGATTCTTAAAAGCACCTGTTTTCCATTTAACACCCTCACCAGCATGTTTTGAAAACTACAGGGAAATCTGAGACCACTTCAAATTGTTTTTTAGAGTTCTTTAGAAATGTTTTTAAAATGCATGTCAATGATTCTCTGACTCCCTCCCCCCAGATATCTAAATCTGTTGAAAACTCTGTGCGAATTGATAAGAAAAGGTTCTTACTTAATGCAAAAGTAAATTATAAAAGATTCATTAATTTGCTTAACCCACAGTTTTGATTACCAGTTTTTAAAATGCATGTCAGTGATTCTCTGACCCCCTGCCGATATCTAAATCTGTTGAAAACTCTGTGAAAATTGATAAGAAAAGACTCTTACTTAATGCAAAAGTAAATTATAAAAGATCCATTACTTTGCTTAACCCACAATTTTGATTACCAGGAAAACACATCAAGACTTTGCCCTGTCCAGGAAGTACTGTGCCAAGTGCTGGCAAATATATTATCGAATTAGATTCTAGGGTCTCACCAAAAACTATGGCAAGATCAGTGATTCAACCCAAGGAACAGAAACTGGCTTGTGGAAAATATCAAATAACAACTGGGCAGAGCTGAGAGGAGATTTGCTGCAATGCTCATACTTAGTGAAAAGACCTTATGAGCAAAAGTAGACTGTTTTCTGAACTAGGAGCTACCATTGAACTTACCCTTGTATTATATTTCCTAATTCTTGGCATATCATATTAATGTACTGTCACTATTTGTTTTTGCCTTTCCAAAACCTAAAGATATAATTTTTACCCCTGTAAATGCCCACACAAAACTAATGTATGAGCAAAATCAGGTTTTGAACCAATTATAATGTGGGCAAGAAAAATGTTAACATCTTAAATAAGTATCAGTACCATTTAGCCTGTTGCTCGAGTTCTGGCACAGGCAGCACGAGTAAACAAGGAAGGACATGTATTGCCATGTTCTCTCTTCTCCCTCTGCCCACAACATGGACTTCAGACAACAGAGGAGATATCTGAGGCAAAGGAAGAAAAGGCTGGAAGATGGAACCCCTGAGGGAGGCCTACAGGAACCAGGGAGATTCCATGAGCTAAAGAAGAGGAGAGAGAGAACGTTCGGGATTTAAAAAATTAATCTTTAATTATGTGAAAGGATGTTTATGCAAGAAGGTGAGCTTATTTTTTTCATCTCTACTGGGGCAGGTCAAAAAAAAATGGACTTAAGCTGGAGTACAGTGGTTTAGGTAAGACAGAAGAAGGAATTTCCTGAATGTGGAGGTCGTTAAAAACTAAAATGAGTTACTAAGGGAGTCTGTGGACACTCTTCCTCTGGGGAACATTTAAAAATAAGATAAATTTTCTTCTGTCAGGGAGGGTTTAGAAGTAATCCAACCAGAAGGTCTCTCAAAGCATTTTCCAGCCCTATAACCTGAAGGCCAAATTCTCTCCAATTTTATTTCTACAGTTAACTAGACGTGAGATGAATGCCTGAAGCAGAATTCAGAATTTCAGATACAGTAACTACAGGCTATTGCTTTTTTGTTCTATAATAAGACACAATTTTGCATAAAAGACTAAAGTCGTAATCCTTCCTGGAAACCACATCAAGGAAAAAATCCACAACTCAAAACTTGGCAAATTAACTATTGCTCACACACCATCACTCTCATCCTCGAAAACACAAAATCCCATCTCCTTCTCTATGTTTTCTTGTTCCCTTATGCCTGCTGAGCACACCTTTCCAGTTCTTAATTTTATTTTTCCCAGGCAGTCATTCCAAATATTCCATTTTTACAGCTAGTCTGTTCTCCAAACAGGCTTTTGTAACCTAACCATTAACTACTTTCCCAGCAGTTATTTGGCTAAGTTTCAATCTTAGA
>NW_006999774.1:0-2719 GCF_000164805.1 Carlito syrichta | reverse complement strand
CCTAGCCTAGTGCTGAAGGCAGTAGCAGTGAGTCCAGGTTCAAGGTGGCCATTCCTTGCCACTTCTTCAGGACTTTGCCTCTGTCTTTCTAGTTGCACTCCCTCTGTGGCCCTCACTGCCAGTGTCCAACCTGGCATTATCTTGGTGAGGTAGAGTCTAGCAATGGTAGTCATTCCAACAGCTTCTTCTCTGGAAGGCCTTGGTTGATTTTAGAAAATGGCACTCAGCTTTTGTGCCTCAGGAAGCATTAGAGTCCAAGAAGAGTGGCTATGGCACCAGCCACTTTACCAGGAGATCCCTGCTCACTAGTTCCAGAATCTCCACTCAGTCAGGTAATCACACACTCACTTACACAGGGACAGGTATACAAATTCATCCATATACTCATTCATACAGAGACTCATGCAATCTGACTGGCTCTGTCGCCATCTTCCCAGAACAATTTTATTTTTATTTTTAATTTTATTTATATAATCCATTTATTACTTTTTGTATTTTGAACCACCTTTGCATACCTAAGATAAAACTCACTTGGTCATGATGGATTTTTTTTAATGTTCTGTGGAATTCAGCTTGCTAATATTTTGTTGAGAATTTTTCTTCTATGTTCATAAGGAGTATTGGTTGGTAATTTTCTTTTTGTGTTGTGCCTATTCCTGGCTTTGGTATTAAACTGATGCTGTCTTTGTAGAATGAGTTAAGAATTTCCTCCTCTTCAAACTGTGGAATAGCTTCAGTAAAATTGATACCAGTTCTTCTTTGAAAGTCTGGTAGAAGCCAGTCTGGTAGAAGTCAGTCATGAGTTCATCATGTCCTAGGGCTTTCTTCTTGGGAGACTTTTAGTTACTGTATCAATCTTGACACTTGTTATTGGTCTGCTCAAGGTTTTCATATCATTCTGATTCAAGGTTGAGGGCTTATATCCAATAATTTATCCATTTCCTCTAGATTGTCTAGTTGACTGAGCTAATTTTAATCTCCTCTCTTTGTTTTTTAATTCAACTAGCAACTGGTTTCTTGATTTTGTTTATCTTAAGAACCAACTTTTTGTTTCATTGATCTTTTTAATTTCTATTTCATTTAGATCTGTTCTGATTTTTATTTTTATTATTTATTTTCTTCTGTTAGGTTTAGGTTTGGTTTGTTCATGTTTTCCTATTTCTTTAACGTGTGACATAAGGTTGTTAATATGCAATCTTTCAGGCTTATTAATGTAGGCCTTAAGAGTTATGTAGCTTTCTCTGAGCACAGCTTTAGCTACGTCCCAGAGGTTTTAATTTTTTTGTCAATGTCGTCATTTTTTTTAAGGGATTTTTAAGCGTTTTTATTTTGATTTCATTGTTGACTCAAGAATCTTTCATGGACAGATTGTTTAATTTCCATGTTTTGTTTGCTTTTGCAAGTTCCTTTTGAAGTTAATTTCTAGTTTTATTCCATTGTGGTCTAAGAAGTTCCTTGCTAAGACATTTATTTTTTGGAATTTATTGATACTTGATTTGTGGCCTATCAATTGGTTTCTCTTGGAGAATATTCCATGTGCTGATAAGAAAAATATATATTCTGTAGTTTTGGGATGAAGTATTCTGTAGATGTCTGTTAGTTCCATATGCTTTACTGTCTGGTTTAACCGCAATGTTTCTTTTTTTACTTTCTTCCTTGATGATCTGTCTGTTGCTGTCAGTGAAATATTGAAGACTGCCACTATTATTGTATTGCTATCTAACTCTTTTTATAGGGCTAGTAGAATTGTTTTTATAAAGCTGGGGGCTCTGGAATTAGGTGCATATATATTTATAATTGTTATGTCTTCTTATTGGATTTATCTCTTTATCATTATATAATAACCATATTTATCTTTTTTTACTATTTTTAATTTGAGGTCTGTTTTATCTGATATGAGAATGACTAGTGCTGCTCCTTTTGAATTTCCAATTGCATGGGACATTTTTCTCCACCAGTTTACCTTGGTCTGTAGAAGTCTTTGTGTGTCTTTTGAAGGCAGCATATATTTGGGTTGTTTTTATATTCATTCTGCCCAATTTTATCTTTTTAGTGGAGGTAATGAGATCATTTATATTCACAGTTAATAATGATGCATAAAGTGCTATTCCATTGATCCTACTAGTTGTTAAGTTGTTGCTTCATTTATTTATTTTTCTCTGTTGTGTTGGTGTTCCATGAGACCTTAGGCCTTTATGATTTCTGGCATTTCTCTACTGATGTATTTTGACCTTTTGTTTTAGTTTGTAGAACTTCTTTCAGTATTTCTTATAGAGCCAGTCTAGTGGTGACAGTTTCCCTCAGCTTTTGCCTGTCTGAAAGTAATTTATTTCTTCTTCATTTATAAAACTTAGTTTTGTGGGATATAAAATTCTTGTCTGACTGTTATTGTATTTGAGGAGATAGAAGATGGGGCTCCCAGTCTCTTCTGGTTTGTAGAGATTCTTCTGAGAGGTAGCTGTTAGTCTGATAAGATTATCTTTGCAAGTTATTGGTTGTTTGTATCTCACTGCTCTTAAAATTATTTCCTTCATGCTAACTTTGCATAACTTTGCATAACTCAATTATATGCCTGAGGACAATATTTTTGCAATGTGTTTTCTGGGTGTTATTTGGGCTCCTTGTGTATAGATGTTTTCCACCATTATTACTTCAAATAGATTTCCAAATCTGTTGCACCCTCTTCTCTTTCATGAATACCTATGGGGTTTTTTTTTTT
>NW_006999773.1:0-2171 GCF_000164805.1 Carlito syrichta | reverse complement strand
CATCTTGCATACCACTCCCTGGCTCATTGTGATCAAGCCACCTGATCCACCCTTCCAGAAAAACAACTTGTGCCCTCTGTGTGGCACATTCTTTCTCACAAATCTGTGTCTTTCTCATTCCTACTCCAGTCTTCTGACTTTGGTTCCACTTTTACTTCCTCAAGGACATCTCTGACTACTCCCTGCTTTAGGCTCCTGTGGTATCATCTACCTCTGCTTTTTAGCACTCATCACACTTATGAATTTATACTGACTTATGTGATAATTTGTTTTTCTATCAACCCCACTAGATTCTAAGGTTTCTAAGGGTAGAAGCCATGCCTTGTTTTAGTTAACATGTTGCCCGGGTACATAGTTCAGCACACAGTCCTCTATAAATATTTGTGAAATATTTTTGCTACATCTGTCTAAAAAAATCAGATAATAAGAAGCAGAAGGCATTCAGATTAGAGATGAAAACAGTTCAAGTTTCAATAAGTATAAAAGAGAAAAAGTGCTTTTTCTGGGTGGAAAAGCCAAAGAAAGTTTCTCTAATTTTATCTTCTGCATCATAAAAATGAAAATAGATTAATAAAAAGCTACCTACTATTATTAAATAAAATCTCTTTCCAGTCCTAAGGATAGACATGATTCTGAGTAAAGAAGGAAAAGTGAGATGTAGACCTCTGTGTCAGCCTCTGCTTTAGGTTTTAAAACACAAAAAGCATTTTTATTGCAATATGATTATGAACTTCTATAAAGTTAACAGTAACTGATTCCAGAGATAGCTACAATTTCCTATGGGATGAAGTGACCTCCAAATAGAAAGTGCTGGTTACATTCTAAAGTGCATTGTGAATCTGACAGGTGAAAGGAGCTGAGAGGTCAGTGAGCTCTGAATTGTGGGCCCCGATGATTATTTCCCTTCTCTTTTCTTGAAGACTCTGCAATGTGCCTTTATTAACTGAAGCATAAGGATCGTGGCCTTCTCAAAGCTTCAGAATTCAGAGCACAGAATGTTGCTAATTACAGAAATAAAGGATACATGCAGCTTCCTAGCTTCCTAATTATTTTATGTTTTCTTCTTTTAGGAAACATACTCTAGTAACCTGCTGAGATCCAATTCCTTATTCACAGAGGAAACCAAATTGTCAGTTACGGCTAGTCGGGATCAGTAAATCTTCTCAGGTTAATACTTGGAAAGGAAGCAGGCCATAAAAAAATTAATTGTGACAGATGTGTTTGAATTTGGGGGGAGAGGGGAGGCAGACATTTTTATTCTTTTGCTTTAAGGTGGAACCATGTGGTAACTCTGCTCTAAGATGATGGTGTCGAGCAAGTCGTAGAATCTTAGAAATTCTTAAAGAAGCATCCTTATATATTTCAAAAATGGGTCACAGATAGGAATTTTAACGGAGGTAAGATGTAGAATTTATAGCATTTATTTGAAAAAAAGCTAACCTCATGATAATGTGGAAGAAAATCTTAATAGTTTAGAAGGAAGATGTTTTGAGAAGCATTTGGTGGATGTAAAAACTGCTAAGATTTTATGTCAGTCTTCTAGACCAATGCTCTCCCTTACCTGCCTTTTTTAACAACTCCCAAATTGTCCCGAAATGGTTTATCTTCTTATGATTGCAATTTATTACAGTGGTTCTCAAACTTCTCAAATCTTAGGCAAGATTTATTCAGGGACCATCTCAAAAATGTAGATTCCTAGACCTCTTTGTAATAAATCTAATTTAGGCGGTCTGGATGGAACCTTAGAAGCTACCATTTTTGTAAGTGGCAAGGTGGTTTGAACACATGTCTTCCATGGACTACAATTTGAAAAACACAGATGAAATAAAACCTACCATGATATATGGCTAGAAACACTTAAGTTGCATTAATAATAAAATTTCCATATCAATAAAGTTGAATAATGTACAAACTTATTAAAAAGTAACTATTTGCTGCACTTGGTGGCTCAGCCTATAATCCCACGCCTTTGGGAGGCTGAGGTGAGTGGATTGCCTGAGACTGCGGGTTCGAGATCCACCTGGGCAGCGGGACCTCATCTCTACAATATATCAAAAAATCAGCCGGGCGTGATAGCACATGCCTGTAATTCCGGCTACTCGGAAGGATCGCTGGAGCCCAGCAGGTTGAGGCTGCGGTGGCCAGGAGCGGCCACTGCACTCCAGTCTGGG
>NW_006999772.1:0-2047 GCF_000164805.1 Carlito syrichta | reverse complement strand
AAGAAACATCTATTTTCAAAAGCTTTGCAGTAACACCCAGCAGCATTCCCAATCAGGTCTGCCTCCTTTGTTATGGGAAGTCCAAGTCCAGCCTCCTGACCAAAGACGGGTAGTTAGACTCACCGCGTATCATCATCTGCCGGAACTTCTCCCCCTTTACTTTCCTCCCTCCCGAGTCCTCTTGCTTTGCCTTCTGCAATTTCTGTTCTAAAACAAGCGACCTTTCTGTCTTTTACAACCTCTCGCAATTCCCTCTCCATTGCCTAGCTAGGAATCCCCTGGAGATCTTTTAAAAATCATCTTTACTCAATGCCCAGGCCGCAGCCCAAACCAATGAAATCACCATTTCTAGGGGTGGGACACAGACATCAGCGTTAGGGGAAACTCCCCAGGTGAATGCAGCATGCTCTCGATTTTGAGAACCAGTTGTCTCTTGCTTCTCTATTTTATTTATTACTTGTGAGCACTTTCAAAACCCTTCTTTTTGACAGCTGCCTGACAAAACGCCAGTCCTTGATCAACCCTGCCCTTCTAGGAAGCAAGGCACATGGCCGAGAGGCTGCCCCGACCTGTGGTCCTGATTACCAGCATCATGCGAGCAGGCAGCATTGCCTAGACAACCGACTACAGTTCTCTAGGGTTTTAACTCCTGGAGACATCTACTTCGTACCTTCCACTCTTTTCTAAAACACCTCTCCTTCCTTTCTCCTTCCACCCTCAAGTGATGACCTCAGTGAGCAGATAAAAGTCATCGAGCATGAAGTTTTCAACTCTATAGAACCCCACTTCTGGCCCAGCTGTGCCAGTCTCCATGCTCCACTTTTCTCTGGGGAGAAGGAGACCTCTTCGTAGAAATATTCATCTTTCCACTGGGCCTCAGAAGTGCAGTCCTCCCTCCGACAGCTGCTCTCTCTTCTGTATTGACCTTCCCTCATCACGGAGCCCTCTGAATAGGCCCTACCTTATCAACATGTCCTTATAGCTCATAAGAAAGCAGATCTCTTGCCCCCCCAGCCCACTCAGACTGCCATCTTGTTGATCTGCTCCTTCCATTAGACAAACATCTCAAAAGGGCTGTTGGCAAGGGTGTCCGTTGACTTTCCTTCTTAAACCCACTCCGGTCCGGCTCCTGTGCTCAATATCCGCTCAGAGTCACTTGTGTCTCATTCACCACTGGCACCTTATTTGTCCTCGTCTTTCACCATTCAACAAGGGCAGCCGTTTTCTCCTTTTCCCAATACTATATCTTGGTTTTCATGATGCTATCATCTGGGGATTTTTCTCCTTTTTTCTTTACCATTCCTTCTCTGTTTGGACAGCAGTATTCCTCTGGGCTCTGTCTGTGCCTTCTTTTCTTCCCGACTCATGGTTCTCAGCCCCAGGAGCCAACCTTATCAGTGTCATGGCTCTAGCAGCATTCCTATGTTGGGGACTTCCAAATTTTATTTCTCCAGCTTTGATGTCTTCTCTGAGCATCAACTGCATCTGACTATTTCAAGGAAACTTGAGGATAATATGTCCAAAACTAGACTCTTCGCTCTCACTCCTTCTACTCCTTAAGCCTCTTTTCCTTATATGATGAAGTGGTGCTAGCCATCTACTGGTTGTTGAACCAAACCCCTTTAAGTCATTCTCTGACCACTCTTTTTCTCACATCCAAAAATGATGACTAAGACTTTTGGATTAATTCTACCTTCAAAATTATACCTGAACTTCTGCCTCTTTCTGTGTTCACTGCCACTGTCGCCACTCCTGACGCTGCAACAGCCTGAGTGCTCTCCCTGTGTTCCTGCTTGCCCCACTCAGTTCTTAAGAAGCAACACAAGTTGTCTTTGCCAAATGGCTTGAACCTTCATAAGACTCTCCTCGAGACCCATCTGAACTCGTAATGCAAAGCCCGCAGTTACCAAGGCCGATAACTTGACCGTCTAACTCCTGCCGATCTTGCCAACCAACCAGCTCTGACCCTACTTCTTGAGTACTGAGTTACGTGGCACAGATACCCTTTCATATCCTTAAATACCCCAAGCTTTTTCCAACCTCAGGG
>NW_006999771.1:0-2047 GCF_000164805.1 Carlito syrichta | reverse complement strand
ACAGAAAATAAAGGTAAATATGTAATGCTCTGTTTTTTAAATATATCTCATCTGTTTTCCTATCCTTAGTTACTACATCTCACTAACAGCTGTACTTAGTGACTGTACTTTAAAAAAACTAAATTTCTTTTTTAAACCTTTCTACAAATCTTGCTGTTGTTGGCATGTTTTCACTTTTCCTTCAGACATCCAGGCAGCCTTGAAAGAATAATTTTTCAAGATTTTGTTTGGCTGTCAAGAAACTTTAAACAGACTGATAGTTTATTAAACAATACAGATAGATTCCATTGTTCCCATAAAGTTTCGTTGCTGTTGTTGTTGTGTTTACTCTGGCAGAGAAGTGGAAATTTTTAAATCTTTCCAGTATGAAAGAAGATTTTGGGATGCTTGGAATGCACTTAAACGCTAGAGATATTGACATGGCTCATATCTGTTTAAAGATTAATATTAGAATTACAAAAATATGGGCCATATTTTATTTTGCAAAGTAGATCATACCCCTAAATTCAATCAGTAAAGTTGTATACTGCAGAAAAAGGTCAGGGTAAGAGGAAAGAAGATCATGTATTCATCCTCTTGGTACCATTAAAATAATAACATGAAGACTGGTTCTGGTCTGGAATCTGGGGTACTGTCAGAAAAACTCTGCTATCTGAAGAGGCTGTGATCAGTGGTAAGTAGGAGTCGGAAAAGTATTGAAATTCGGGGACAGAGAAGAATTGGTAAGGGAGAAGAGATGTAAAATGAAGGAAAACTAGTCCTTTACCTCCTCATAGATCATCTGTGAGGTTATCTTCCTTTGCCCATTCTAAAACTCTTTGAGAGGAAAACACAGTAGTGCCCATACCTTCAGCGACCCATCTTTCCCTTCATCTGTGTGTTTTATTTTCTTTCTTTCTTGGCTTGATATTCTCTATTCCTTTCATGACATAACGAGGTCCTAGTTTGCAAGTGTGTGTGTGTGCAAGTGTGTTTATTTTCAATTACATGTTTTCCATTGATTCTTTAGCTACTGTTGTCACAACTTGATTACATTTAAAAAGAATCATGTAAACTTTGATACTTTTTTTTAATAGCCACTGTGCACAGATGTTATTGTTTTTAAAATAAGGATTAGAAGAAATACTTAATAGTATTGTTTTCGCCTTTGAGAAAGAAAGTTCATGAGGGAGAAAGAAAGTTAGCTTTTGAACGTTTGTGGCACTCAGTAGAGAATGTACATCTTGTAAAATATAGCACCTTTAATAATCTAAACCATTTTTAACACATTGGGGACTAAAGATGGAAGCTTAGGGATTAAAACGAAGAATACCTTTTTCAATTTAAATTTATTTGTCTGTTGGGTAGTTTCCTTGGGGAAAAAACAGAAGGGAGTAAGATTGGGAATTTGGCCATCTGGTAAATGGATTTACAGGTAACATCAGTTAAATGAGTTAGCAGGAATAAACACCAGAAAAGTTAGCTTAGGTAATCACTAAAGTTTTTGATAGGCAAGCAAGATCAGGTTCTCAATGGTCAAGAAATGAGATGCAAGCCAGACTAGGAAGTTAAAGAGCAGAGTATCGAGGAGTCAGGTAATAAAGTTTATTCATCCATGGGGCTGGTTTCTTTTATAAATATATACTTTTTTGCAATATATAAAATATGTACATAGAACAACATTCAAAAGGTGCAGAATAGTAAACAATGAAAAGTAAGTCAACCTCCCACCCACCCCAATCTACAATCCAGTGTCTCCTTCCTCACAGGCAACCATTATTAACAGTGTTTTATAGATCCTTGCTGAAAGTCTACACACAAACAAGCAAGTGATAGTGTAATATACACCCTTGTTTTGTTCAGTACATATGCAATTTTTATATATTTTTTATGTTTGTATAGTATTTCAAAACATGAATGGAGCATACTTTAACTAGTTCCTTATTATAAGACATTTAGGTCATTTCTAATGTCTTATAATCATAACTGAGTAACTTTATGAATACATCATTGATAATGATAGAGTGAGTAATGACTGAGTAACTTTATACATGCATCTTTTTTTTTT
>NW_006999770.1:44814-78283 GCF_000164805.1 Carlito syrichta | reverse complement strand
GAGCTGGCCGGTGCCCGCTCGCCGACCCAGGTGTGTGAGGCTGCGGGTGGGTGTGAGCGGACTCGGGGGATCTCGCCCCCTCTCTCCCAACGTAAGAGACAATTAACAAAGGAAATGGGGCAGACACGTCGAAAGGGACCCTTCGGGCGCAAGGCCCTTCCCAGCCGCTTCCCACCCCTTGAGGGCTTCCCGTTTTGACCCCTGCGGTCTAGCAAGAGGCGCGTGCGCGCGCGCGCGTGTTTTGTTCGACCGTGAGATCTTGGCATCTGGCCTCTGCCAGGTCTCCGCGAAACGCAACATTTAAAACATCTTAGCCCCGTCCACACCGACACACGATCACCTGAGTTTGTGGTGAAGTGCCGGGATTTAGAAGGAAAAGAAAACCCAGCCTGTAGTTGCCAGGTATGCTGAGTTGGCATGAAGTGGGTTCCAGAAGCACTCGGTGCCCTTGAGGTCGTCTCCCGCCTCCGGCCGGCTGGGGAGCGGCTTGCAGGGCGGCAGCCGGCGTGTGGCCCTGCTGGGCTTCCCGGCCACTTCCAGCCTCTTTCTTCCGGACCCTGCTTCACTTCGGTGGCTGAGTCATGTGGCCTCCTTCCGAGAGGGCCGTGGCCGGGCGATTCCTCATCTAGCGGCCTCGGCGATGCTTCTGAGGTCGGCCAGGAAACTGCTTGGCCCTGGTCCTCAGGAAGCAGGGCAAACTCAACCGGCTTCAGTACGCCTAGCCCTCTTCTCCCTCATGCAAATAGCGGAGAAAAGAGGGGTAACATATTTCCCGGTAATGCCTTTCTGTGGATTTACTTCCTTTTTTGGAGTCAGGCTTTCACTCCGCCACCCAGGCTGGAGTGCAGTGGCACACTGGCAGTCACGGCAGCTTTGACTTGCTGGGCTCAGGTGATCCTTCTGCTTCAGCCTTTTAAGTACCTGGAACCACAGGCGTGCGCCACCATGCTCAGCTAATTATTTTGATTTATTGTAGAGACGAGGTCTCGCCTTGTTGCCCAGGCCGGTCTCGAACCCGTGGGCTCAGGCAGTCCTCTCGCCTCTGCCTCCCAACGTGCTGGGATGACAGGCACGAGGCACTGCGCCCAGCCTGTAACAGGGTTTGTAAAACAACAGCAACAGCAAAATGTTGATTTCTAGTTATGTTTTGTTAGGTCTACAGAGGGATATTGATATCTAAGTATTTGGCTACCTTTTCTTTTTAACCTATTACCTGTATGACCAATGAAAATAGAACTAAATGATTTCTTTATACCAAATTAAATTATTTATGTATATCATTTGAACCATTTTCTGAGCTACAGACATTAGTTGTAGTGTGAGCCGCTAATGAAATAATTACTTCTCCTAACACATGTACTGTGTCTTCTATTTTTAAAATTTTTTTCCATGATCATTGCGAAAAGATTTCAAAATGATTTTATCAAGGGGTCACTGATCAGACATCCTATGGAATCTCTTCTTCTGGAACCGTGGCACTGAAATGTGATCCTGTAAGTAACAGTGCACCAGACGAGGTGGCTTTTGTGAAAGGGACGTGACAACACAGCCTCCTCTCATGGACACCCGGCAGAGCCTCCAAATGACTGGCACTCCCGTCTGTTATACCTCATACTCTAGCAGTGTTGGTGAGTTATATCTTGACCAATAATATATTTTTTAAAAGTATCCAGTCCAGGCGCCGTGGCTCTGGCCTGTAATCCCAGCCCTTTGGGAGGCTCAGCAAGAGGATTTCTTGAGTTCCAAAGGTCAACCAGCTTAGGCAACACAGCGAGACCTCGTCTCCAGTAAAATAAAACAGTATCCTGCTTACCTGACCTTAGACACTTGTCTCCATTGGAATGTTTTGCAAAAACTATGGGAGAGATATTTTAAAACGTGCTTTTCTCATCTTCTCAGAAATGTCAATGCCATTTCCTTAATACAAACACTGACTTCCAGAACTTATCTTCTCTGATTGCCTTCTCTGATGGCCTTGTCCGCGTGGTGGGATGCAGCCTGGCTCGCGGGCCCAGCAGCCCCGCCCGTGGCAGGCAGAGGCACAGCCATCTGTAGTTTCCTGCCCTCTGTGGCTTCCTTCGGCCCCGACCGGCCGCCCAGGAGTCTCCGGTATCCACGTTGCTGTGTGCTTTGGGAAGTGCACATCACTGGCACAGGGGAGGGTAGACGATTTTTCAGAATCGTGAGAAGTATTTCTTAATATGAGAACCAAGTCCATTTTTGGATTTTTACCTTTGTTTCTGAATACCCGTTTCTGAAATATTAGGAGCAGCATGGAGGAATTTTTAGGGACTTTGAAGGCCACACATTCTGGTGGATGACTTCTACCTCATTGAGTAGCATAAATACTCGAAACTAATGGGCGACTGTGGATGACAGACTAGTAAATACAGCATTGTCACGAGAGAGGAGTGAGCCCTAAGAACCTGCATCCCGAGATGGCTGGCAGTAAGAGAGGAAGGGGAGGTGACACGGCCAGCACTTGGTGACAGAGGATGGGAGGGTGAGGGAGAGGAGGCCGTGGAGACAAACTCTGGAGTTTTGACTGGGGAGTTGCTAACACAAGCCAGGAAGTCAAGGGAGGAAGTGTTGAGGGAGGAAAGAGACGGATCTTTTCAGCCTGGAATATTTGGGTGCGAAAAACCAAAATGCAGATGCAGCGAAATAAACGCAGCTGATCGGCCATGTAGCGCAGGGGCTGTGGAGTGCACTTCAGATCGTTGTGAGACGGCTTGGTCGCTCTCCGAGAAGTGATGTTTGAAGCCACGGGTACAGACGGAACTCTGAGGAGAGGGATCCAGGCGGCGAGCCAAGAGACAGCACACAGCCTTCCTGGGCTTCCGCGCTCAGTGCGGCCGAGAGAGGGAAGGGAAGAAGAGGTGCAAATAACTCCCGGGGGCGCCTTTGTCGGGAGGATGTTACTTTCGGGGCTGGGGGCGGGGTGGGGGGAGGGTCGTTAACTCGGAAAGAAAGGCGGTTCCTCCTCTCAAAAGAGGGCGAATGCAGCCCGCAGAGAGGATGCTTTCAGGTAGTGTGGGCCTCAGGAAACCCACGGCCGTTTCTCCACGGGGGTGAGGTTGTCAGCTGATCGAGATGAGAGCGGGAAGAACCGAAAACTCCAGGAGCTCGGAGGCGATTCCAGGCAGTTGTAGAAGAATAAAAGACTAAGAATGAAAGACCATGTAAGACTAGGAGGGCTCAGGCTGATTTTGCAATGCAGTAGGATGCCATTACCTTGTAGGTTTCCATTTATCGCCATCAGCATAATCCTTTCTATTCACCAGATTTTCATTTTAACTCATTTTCTGGATAGCAAGAAAGGAGTCAAAGTCCATTTGAAGCTCAACCGTTTGCAAATTTAGAAATGCCCTACCCAAATTAGTCAAACCCAGCTCAAAAATGCATTCTTAACGTGACTGGGGGTCAACTTCCTTCAGAGCAGTGAAGGTTTCTCATCCCATGGCCAACTTGCGCTGGAGTTCTTTTTTCAACACATCAATGTCTGGGCTCTGACGGTTTGCCTCACCACGCGAGAGGACTCAGCTCGGTGAAAACTTGTTTCCCGTTGAGTTAGTGTTCTAACATCCCTGAGAAATGTTTAGGATCACAGCTTGACCCAACCTGAGCACAATGTCAACTCATTTTTGAAATCCACGTTTATCTTCAAGTGAATTTGACTGTGTGGCTACACAAAAAAGCATTTGCACAGGGAAGGTATGTTTTGTTTTGCTTTGCTTTGTTTTGCTGGAGGGAAAAGCGGTCCAGCCCAGGGATAAGTGTGTCTTTGGCTCCACCTTCTGTGCAGAGTGAAAATGAACGTTGTGAGAACTAACTGGTAAATCCTTTACTACCTTGTTTGTTTAATTGCACCTTTTTTTTTTTGAGTTGGAGTCTTACTCTGTTGCCCAGGATGGCACGCTCGGGCCACTGCAGCCTCAACCTGCTGGGCTCAGGCGATCCCTCCGCCTCAGCCTTCCAAGTAGCTGGGACTACAGCCGCACACCACCACGCCCGGCTACTTTTTGTGATTTATTGTAGAGATGTGATCTCGCCAAGTTGCCCAGGCTGGTCTCGAACCCCTGGGCTCAGGCAAACCTCTCGCCTCTGCCCCCCAAAGTGCTGGGATGGCAGGCTGAGCCACCGCGCCCGGCCTAATTGTACCTTTTAGTGAAACTTGATTAATTTTTTATGATCACTTGTGACTATATACAGTCATGCATTCAGTAAATATTTGTTGTGTCTCCGGGCTATTCTAGACACCGGTGTGGATTTTTTGTGTTTGTTTTTGAATTCTGAAAATTTCAATACAGTTCACATCAGCCTGCCTGGTTCATTTCAGCTCCTTCACTCAGACCAGGGAGCAGCGATGGCTTCAGTTTCTCAGCCTTCTCTTTATCTGTGTTGACCAAGGTATAAAGGAGTCTGCTTTATACTTTAAACTTTAAACTTCACGTTTTTCTTGTTTTTCTGGATCTCGACAGATTGAGCATCCTTCTGCTGAGCTGTGAGTAGAAAGTCCTTGATTTCCCCCATTTCCCAAGCCATGTTGATGAGGCGCATAAGGGGAGGGTGCAGACCAGCACCACCCAAGAGACACTCACACATAGCTGATTTTTCTTTTTCTTTCCTTTTTTTTTTTGAGTCAGAATCTCACTCTATTGCCCAGGCTGGAGTGCAGTGGCACGTTTATGGCCATCACAGCCTCAAACTGCTGGGCTCAGGTGACCCTTCTGCCTCAGCTTTCTAAGGAGCTGGAACTACAGGTGTGCGCCACCACACCCAGCTGATTTCATGATTTATTGTAGGGCTGAGGTCTCGCCGTGTTGCTCAGGCTGGTCTCAAACCCCTGGACTGAGGCAATCCTCTCACCTCCGCCCCCCAAAGTGCTGGGATGACAGGCTGAGCCATCGCCCCGGGGGGATTTTTTTTAAGTTATGTAGTGAATACAAATGTGGTACCAGTGCTGAGCCTCGTTCAGCTGCAGCCTTGAGCTTTCCTTAAGGTAATTTTGAAAAAGCAAGCAGATGATAGGAGGAAAGAGAATACTTGTTAGGTTTTTTTAAAAAAAGGGACGCTGGGCACGGTGGCTCACACCTATCATCCCAGCACCTTGGGAGGCCTAAGCGAGAGGATTGCCTGAGCCCAGGAGTTTGAGACCAGTCCAGGCAACTTGGCGAGACCTCATCTCTACCATAAATCACAAAATTAGCCGGGTGTGGTGATACATGCTTGTGGCTCCAGCTACTTGGGAGGCTGAGGCAGAAGGATCCCCTTAGCACAGCAGGTCGAGGCTGTGGTGGCCGTGAGTGTGCCGCTACACTCCTGCCTGGGCAACAGAGTGAGATTCCAACTCCAAAAAGAAAAAGAAAAAAATTAAAATAAAAAAAAGGACGTGCTCTTTCTTCTATGATTCCACAGGGCGCTGCTATTTTTAAGAATTCTGTCAGTAGTATGCCCACTTAGAAAAACGATCAGAAACAGAGCTAGAGGTTTGGAAACTGCTGCTCGTGGTTTTGCACATATATTAGTTTTATTTAAAGAGAGAGAACAAGGCATTGGTGCTGATTGACAGTCCAAAAAATTTGATTCGTTCATGCTGAGAATCTGTGTCTACTGAAGATCACCAAGCATGAGGAAACATTTTAATATTTTTATTTTCAGGCAGATAAAATGAACATTATTTAATGATTTAAAAATCATTCAGCAAAGCAGTTATCTCCTCAGCTTCGTTTTATGTTTGGCATTATAAGAGTTGCAGTGAAAACTTGGAAAATATAGAGAATATTTTATAAGCGGAAGTGACTCCTTATGTACACAATTTTTATAAACTTTGTCAAGAATATGAACAAATGTATAATTAAAATAACATGCATGAACAAAATTATTTACATGCTTGTTGAATTGATGCCAAAGAAAAAGAAAAGACTTAGCATTGCTTCGAAAGTCAGCTGAGATAAAAATTCCCAAATGAAGTATTTACAGTGCTTGGTTATAGCACCACTTACCAAAGTCGTTAAAATGCCTTTCTGTTGTATGTCTAAGTCTGTTTTGGTGCACAGCATGGTATACCTGTGGACAGCTTTATGCAGTACGTGTCCTTTATGGACTCCAACAAATTTAATAGCGTTTTCATTTGATAGAGTACGAAACAACACAATTATCTCTAAGAAATCGTAAGTCATAGTCACTGTAAGTACTGTATGTATTAAAAATATTTCAGCCCACAGAGCTGTAAGTACAACACAATTTAAAACCCTATTAGACCTTTTCTTTTTTTTAGATGAGAAAATATCATTCATTTAGATTAAATTAAATTAAAGAGAGACAGAGGACACCCACCTCCCACAGGTAGGGGAGGGGGCCAAAGCCAGGAAACATGGCCTGGCCATCACTCAAAGAAGCACATGGCCACACCGTAGCTCAGCTAGGCAGTGGCCCCCGTTAGGCCTTTCAAAGAGTCATTCGCTTACCATCAGCAACTAGAAATGAGTAATACGTTCATGTCAGATGACTACTGATTTAAAAGCTAGGTCCACAAGTGTTGTAGCAGGCTTGATATGTTTGGAAGATTCTGGGGACTGCTTCATATCTCTTCAATGTCCTTGTGGCCACTTATGACAAGCTCCTTGAGGCCACGGTCAGCCCACTATGAGGGCCGAGCATTAGACGCACGGGGTGTGGTTTAAGGGCTTCTGAAGCTTTTTCAGGTCAAAACCATCTTCCTCACTGGTCTCTTATGGAGGCTGGATTTCCCACTGTGTATTACAGTTGCACCTTTGGATGAAGACGTTGAAAGCCTTCAGAAGGCCCAGAAGGAAATGCAAGTCGATTTTTGGAAAGGGCAAAAAAGTAAAAGGTTCACAAAATTTATCATTTCAAAGAGAACTTTAAGAGCCTAGGGATATAAATTCTGCTGAGAACAACAAGGAGGGTTGAAGAGTCTGCGAAATGACCTAAGCTAATTTGGTTGTGCACAATTTTTTTTGCTTTTTTTGGTTGTGTACAGTTTGCATATTCCTCCAGCATATGCTAGTGGCCGCCAAAAGATAGTTGATAAAGTCTGCTGCTCTGTGGCATGAGTATCAGCTTTCCATAAAATACCTCGTAGACCGAGTTCTGATTTGGATATTGCATTACCCAGTGTTCTCCAGAAAAACAGAACCAGTGGGGACTGTGTGTGTGTGTGTGTATGTAATTGTCTCTTGATTATGGCGACCGGGAAGTCCCACAATCTGCCTCCTGCCCGCCGGAAACCCCAGAGAGCCAGTGGTTTCCTTCAGTTTGTCTGAAGCCCTGAGACCTGGAGGAGCCAGTGGTGTCAATCCCTGGTCAAATGGACACGATGCAAACATCTTCTCTCGTCTCGAAGGTTGTCTCATCACCATGTTTGTTGTTTCCCTTGCTGTGCAGAAGCTTTTTAGCCTAACGTAAGCTCATTTGTCCATTTTTGCTATTTTGCCTGTGCCCTCAAGGTCTCACCCCCGCCATCTTTGCCCAGACCAATATCCTGTATCATTCTCTAATGTTTTCTTCTAGTAGTTTCATAGAGAAGGAAATAAAAATATTTTACCCCCAAATGTACTTCTTTGACTTATTTTGAAATGGCTGCCCCATGGACAGTAGACAGAGGGGAATAGGTGCTGCTGGTTGACTAGTTGGAGGTGATGTCATGAGGTGCTGACACTGTGATTTGCACAGAGCCATTTTCTGGGAGGGGTCCCAGGAGCGGTGGAATCATCTTCTTGGTTCGTTTCCCAGGTCTGGGAGACGAGGGAGGGGGGCGGGCTTGGGGCCCTCAGAGTACAAAATCTGAAAACATCTCACACTCCCTTCTTAGATGTTGCACTAGAAAGACTGTCTATATGGCAAGTCTGCAGCTCTCAGCCTCTGACCCCTGGGCACTGAGTCATTACAGAGGTAGTTCGGTGGAAGGTATGTGGAGCCGCGTCCCTAGAGATGAGAGCTGCCTTGTCCCTTGGCCGGTCAAACCTTAGGAAACCATCAAGGAGACCTGTGCAACCTTAGACTCGTTGTTTAAGGTGAAAATTGTTTATCTGCCTTGAGGGCAGCTTCCTCATCCCTGAGAGTCAAAAATGAAGATAATCAATTGCTCTCTGTTGACGTGACTGTATAAGCAAACATGAAGCGAACTGAGAAACAAAAAACTTGTTCATTTTTAACATGGCTACAACTTTGTAGGGCTCAGGTCTCTTAGACAGCTTTTACTGTGCTCCTCTGGTCTGTGTGTCTGTTTTTATGCCAGGACATGCTGTTTTGGTTACTATAGCTTTGTAGTACAACTTGAGATCAGGTAGTGTGATGCTTCCAGCTTTGTTATTATTTTCTTTCTTTTATTTTTTTTGAGTTAGAGTCTCACTCTGTCGCCCAGGCTGGAGGGTAGTGGCATGCTCATGGCCACTGCAGCCTCGACCTGTGGGGCTCAGGTGATTCTTCTGCCTCAACCTTCCAAGTAGCTGGAAGTACAGGTATGTACCACCACGCCTGGCAAATTTTTCTTGATTTATTGTAGAGATGAGGTCTTACCAAGTTGCCCAGGCTGGTCTCGAACCCGTGGGCTCAGGCAATCCTCTCATTTCAGCCTCCCAAAGTGCTGGGATTACAGGCATGAGCCGCCATACCTGGCCATTGCACAGGATTTTTTTTTAGCTTTAGGACCTTCTGTGGCACTACACAAATTTTAGGGGTTTTTTAGGGTGGTTTTTTTTCATTTCTGTGAAGAATGTTATTGGTATCTTGATAGGGATTATGTTGAATATGCAGATTACTTTGGGTAGTAGCATAAAATTTCCAATTAAGGCGGAAATGAAATTATTCCAGAAACAACACTTATATTGCAACTGACAACCTCAGCTATCAAATATCCTCTAAACCAATGGCTAGACATAGGCTCATTTTGGCCTTAAAGTCACTAGTTTCTTAAATCTGGTTCATGCAAAGGGCTCTAAA
Source organism: Carlito syrichta (assembly GCF_000164805.1). Classification (NCBI taxonomy): domain Eukaryota; kingdom Metazoa; phylum Chordata; class Mammalia; order Primates; family Tarsiidae; genus Carlito; species Carlito syrichta. The sequence goes on along the minus strand of NW_006999770.1, from coordinate 69,316 downwards.
TTATAGCCATTCTACAGATGTTGCATGCCACTAATTTCGCCAAGGAGGGCTTGTTTCTAACTTTATTATGGCGATTCACAAACCACTAATTTTATCAAAGAAGATCTATATTTGGAATTCAGGAGTCTAATTAATAAAATGTCCAGAGTGTTTCATTACATGGATATAGAAGCCTTCACAACCTCCTCTGAGGTGACCTTTCTGATACATATTTGCTGCTCACCCTTAAACCATGAATTCTTGATAAAAGTATCTGGCTACCCTCCAAGCCTAACACACACTTTTATGGTACTGTGTCTTTGCTGAGGTATTTTAAAGTAAATTACATTCATAACTCAAGAAAACCGGGTACTGCTTATGTGGAAATTCAACACACAAGAAAGTGGGTTATTAACCCCTGGGTCTTCATCATAAGTGAGAAAGAGTAAAAGCTATGAGTTGAAAGGAGATGTTAGCACTGGAGGAAATAAATAACGTGTAGGAGTTGTTGTTGTTGTTTTTAAACAATTTTACATTTAAATGATACTATCTTAAGAAGTTATGTGTGTATCCCTAAAGAAGGAATGTATGTTTTGTTTTGTTTTATTTATTTATTTATTTGAATAGGAGTCTCACTCTGTCACCCTGGCTGGAGTGCAGTGGCACGCTCACGGCCACTGCAACCTCAACCTGCTGGACTTAGGTGATCCTTCCACTCAACCATCCAAGTAGAGGGATCCACAGGTGCACACCACAATGCCCAGTTAATTTTTTGATTTATTGCAGAGACGTTCTCACCAAGTTGCCCAGGTTGACCTGGAGCCCCTGGGCTCCAACCATTCTCTTGCCTCTGCCTCCCAAAGTGCTGGGATTATAGGTATGAGCCACCACACCTGGTGGAATGGATGTTTTAAATGCTGTTACTTTATTTTTTGAGTCAGAGTCTCACTCTTTTGCCCAGGCTGGAGTGCAGCAGCATGCTGACGGCCACTGCAGCTGTGACCCACTGGGCTCAGCTGCACCACGCCCAGCTTTTTTGTTTATCTCTTGTAGAGATGAAGTCTTGACATTTTGCCCAGGTTGATCTTGAGCCCCTGGGCTTAGGCAATCCTTTTACCTTGACCTCCCAAAGTGCTGGGATCACAAGCATGAACCACTGCGCCTGGCCTGTTCCTATTGCTTCATAAATAACTTGATTCCAACAAAGTACAATTTTCAGATTTAATCATGTTCAAAATGTTTTCCTTCATGTCTCACACCTCTCTCCTCTCCAGCCCTGCCATTTTCCTGGCCCTGAATGATGAGCTACTGATAAGTTGTTCTCACTAAACTTCTAACTTCCTTTGCAAGCAGCTGAGGCAATTGGTATTCGGTATTCTCCCGTGTGATAAAACGCCCCATCAAAATAGCAGACTTGACATGATAGGAAGGTTCAGGTGACTTTCTAATCTCTCAGAGATTTGAGTGGTATTGAGTGGGAAGTATTCCAGGAACTGATTTCCCTGCAGTAATTTTAGTCATTCTTTTCTTTTCTTTCTTGAAATGCTAGTGGGTTTCAAATATTGAAATTTAAATTATTAAAACGTGGGAAGTAAAGGAGAGCAAGTTGTGATTACCATGGATAATGGAACATTTTTAAGATGTCTAAAGCATGGGTAGGAGGAGAGGGCGGTGGAGCCAGACTGTGTGAGTCCCTAGGTGAGCGACCGAGGGAGTGAGTATATGGACAAATTCACATGTGTGTCTGCGTGTCAGGGGGCGTGTGAGTGACTGGCTGAGTGGGGACTCGGAAGCCAGTGGCCAGGGCTCTCCTGGTGCAACAGCGGGTACTGCAGCTGCTCTGCTTGCACCTTAGAGCTTCCTGGAGCACAGAGGCTGAGCGCCATTTTCTAAAATCAACAAGGCCCTTCTGGGAAAGAAGCTGCCCGGAGCAGCTCTGCCCCACCACCACTGTGCCAGGCTGGCCCCTGGCAGTGAGAGCTGTGGAGGGAGCACAGCAAGGGAGCCAGGGGCGGGAGCGGTCACCACCCAGCCCCTGGACTCGCCGCCCCTGCGTCCAACGCCAGGCTAGGCTGCAAGGCCCCATCCATGGGACCTGAGATCTGGAGACTGAGGGACTTGATGGAGAGGGAGCTGCCTGTTCCTACCCTGTTGCGTCAGGAAGAGCGGTCTACAGAGGAACTGAGTGACCCGTCTAGAGCCTGGGCAGAGAAGTGCTCCAGCATGGCCTCCACAGAACAGCAGACCTGCGTCTTAAGATTGGGATGATCTCTGCACGACTTTGGGGCTGCTATCCATGAACCCAGAGACGGTCCCCACTCGTATACAGTAAGGAAAGAAGAATGCAGAGCCCCAGACAATCCACCCCCCACCCCCACCCAGAGCCAGCTGGTGGGTGTAGAGGCATACGGTGGATCCGACTGAGAAGGAAGCTGGTGAGGGCCTAGCTGGCTCTCCCCTGCTCCTAGCAATGAGTTGACGAGATCAGGAGGGCAGGGTGGAGGCCAGAGGCTCCATTCTCCTGCTGCAACTGGATGCCATGGGAGCAGTGACCACACTGGGAGAGCTAGGAAGGGGGAGAGAGTTTGGGAAATACGAGTCCAGTAACCCCTCCCCAATGGGCACATGCTGGTTGTCAATTGCAGGCAGCAGGGTGGGAAGGGTCTAACACCTGAAGTTTCCACAGCTTAGAGGGAACCTGCAGGAACAGACCTGCAGTTGCAGAACTCGCCACAAAAGGGAGCTTCTCCCAAAGACATATACTTAAGCTGAGAAATCTCTACCAGTGGTTTTCCGTTTTTCTTTTTTTGTTTATTTGTTTTGTTTGTTTGTCAGTTGGTTCTCTCTTTTTTTCTCTTTCTTTTTTCTCTCTTTGTTTTTCCTTTTTCCTCTTCTTTTTTCACTTTTTCTCTCTTTCTTCCCCCTCTTTTCTCTCTTATACTGTATCTTGGACTCTGGGGCTACACAAGCATACCCATTGTAAGGTCATGTTGTGTGGAGCCAGCGAGCGAGTCCCAGGTGGCCCATTCACCAGATAACAAGCATTGTGACCCATCAGTAGGTTCTGAACCCTTGTGATCCCTCCCCCACCCCTTAGTAAGTGTTCAAGATTGTAAAGAGATGCCACCTTCCACCAGCCCTATTTTGTAATTGAACAAACCTAAAGATATGGCTCAGGGAGCGGAAGGTGGAGCAAATGTCAGAAGTGATTGCTTCTCCATTTCCTATTGGGCAACAGAATAAAAGAGAAAGATAGGAGAACTGCTGCAAATGAAGGAAAAAAATCAATGAAAAATCACTGGTAACCCCCAGAGTCTCAACAAAGAGCCAGTGCCTGAAAGAACAGCTACTGCAGCACAAACAATGGCTATCTCAGAGGATAACTGTACCCGGAAAGTACTTACAGAGATCAGAGAATCAATGGATAGAGAGAATGAAAACCAAGAAATGCCAGGGCTAATACTAAAAGAAATTGCTGCAGAGTTGAACAGACTCAAAAAAGCATATTTACAAGTAACTGAAATAAAGAACTCCATCCAAGAAGCATCTAACAAAAACTGACAATAATAGGAAGCAGAATTGACCAAGCAGAAGAAAGAATCTCAGAGATGGAAGACCAAAATATGAATTAACCCAATCTATTAAAAATGTAGGGAAAAAAACTTAAGAAGAAACTCTCCAAGAGATGTGTGATTTTATCAAGAAGCCAAACCTACATCTGATCAATATACCTGAAGTAGAAAGAGAAACAAAAAACACCTTGGACAAACATTCCCTGAGGTCATTCAAGAAAACTTTCCTAGACAAGCACAAGAGAGTCAGAGAATCCCAGCAAGTCAACTTTTGAGAAAACCAACCCCTAGACACATAATAATTTGCCTACACACAGTAGATATAAAAGAAAAAATCCTAAGGGAAAAATCAGACTACCTTCTGGGGAAGACCAATCAGAATCTCTCCAGACTAATCTGCAGAAATATGACAGGCCAGAAAGGATTGGACCCCAATCTTTAATGTTCTCAAAGGTAAAAATTGCAACCAATAGTTTCCTACCCAGCCAAACTAAGCTTCATCAGCAGTGGAGAATTAAAATCCTTCCCAGACATCCAATCCCTAAGAGAATATGCTGCCTCCAGAACAGCTCTACAGGAGATGCTTAAAAAGGTGCTGTGTACAGAAGAAAAAAGAAACAAAAGAAAGGTCATATACTTCACAACATCACAAACAAGTACAGAAGCAAGAGAGCACACAGCCCACCTGCAAAAATGAAACACACACATATATTAACACAAAAGTTAAAACAAAAAAGGCTTATGAGAGCCTTATGGCAGGAATGAACTCTCACACTTTAATAATCAACCTGAATATGAAGGGATTAAATGTACCACTGAAAAGACATAGAATGGTAAACTGGAAAAAAGAGCACAACCCAACAATATGCTGCCTCCAGGAAACATGCCTCACAACAAAGGACACCCATGAACTCAAAGTTAGAGGATGGAGAATAAGCTTTCCGGCGAACAGAAAACAAAAAAAGGCAGGAGTCATGATTTCAATATAAAATAAAACAGCCTTCAAACTATCAAAAATTTAAACAGATGTAGAAGGGTATTAAAAGATAAAAGGTCCAATCCATCACAGGAAATATCCATCCTATACATATATGCACCCAGTACAGGAGCACCAGAATTTATAAAGCAACTACTAAGTAAACTAAAAAGGACATTGACTCTAACACTATCTAACTAGAGACTTAAATGCTCCACTAACAACCCTAGATAGATCATTGTGGCAAAAAAATCAGTAAGGAGATCTGGATCCTCAACTTGCTTGATCAAATGGACTTAATAGACACCTACAGGGTATTCTTATCCATCTGCCTTTTCACGGTAGTTAGCAACAACAACAACAAGATAGATACCTACAGAACACTCTACCCAGTAACCATGAAATATACATTCTACTCATCACCACAAGAAACATACTCCAAGATCAACCACATTCTCAGCCATAAATTAAGCATTATCAAGTTTCACAAGATCAAAATACTGCCATGCATGTTCTCAGACCATAGTGGAATAAAAATGAATATCACCACCAACAAGACCCCCCAAAACACACAAAGATATGGGCACTAAACAGCACAATGCTGAATAACTCCTGGGTCACCACAGAAGTCAAAGCAGAAATTAAGATTCTTGGAAACAAATGAAAGCAAGAACACATCTTACCAAAACCTCTGGGATGCTATGTAAGTAGTACTATGAAGGGAATTTATAACTCTGTGCACACATATAAAGAAAACAGATCATGTGTTAACAACCTAACAAATCACCTAAGGGAGCTGGAAAGGCAAGATCATCAAAAGCCTAAATTTGGCAGAAGAATCCAGACCACCAAAGTAAAAACCCAAATATGGGACATAGAAGACAAAAATATCATGGAACAAAATCAGTGAAACAAAGTGTTGGTTCTTTGAAAGGATAAACAAGATTGATGGACCCCTAACCAGATTGACCAAGAAAAAGAGATAAAAAGCCTAAATAAACACAACCAGAGATTCTAAAGTTCAGGTCACAATTGACCCCAAAGAAATACAAAAGATTTTCAGAGACTACTATGGAAATTGACTCCATCATAAAAAAACGACCTACACACACACACACAAAAAAAAAAAGCACTGGGCCAGATGGCTTTTCAGTGAAAATCTAAACAACATACAAGGACGAGTTGATGACAATCCTACTGAAAATATTCTAGCAACCAAGAGAGACACAACTCTCCCCAAATAACTTGATGAAGCTGACAATATAATGATACCCAAACCAGGTAAAGATTCAACAAAAGAGAACTAAAGGCCAATATCCTTGATGAACATATTAATAATGTGTACATTCTCAACAAGATTTTAGCAAATCAGATCCAACAACACATCTCAAAAATTATCCACCGTGCCCAAGTAGGCTTAATCCCCAGGATTCAGGGCTGGTTCAATATCCATAAGACCATACATGTAATTGAATCCATAAACAGATGTAAAAACAAGAGCCACATGATTATATCACTAGACTCAGAAAAGGCTTTTAACAAAATCCGGCATTCCTTCTTGATAAAAACCCTTGAACACCTAGGCATAGAGAGACCATACCTCAAAATATTAAGAGTCAGCTACGATAAAGCCACAGTGAACATATTGCCAAGTGAACAGAAATTGGAAGCATTTCCCCTGAAAACCGGAACAAGACAAGGCTTCCCACTCTCACTCTTCCTGTTCAACATAATATTGGAAGTCCTAGCCAAAGCAATCAGACAAGAGAAGGAAATAAGGGGTAGCTAAAAAGGAAAAGAGGAAGTTAAGTATCCCTCTTGCTGACGATATGATCCTATACCTAAAAAACCCAAGGGACTGTATCAGAAACTTCCTTGCACTGATAAAGGACTTTGGCAAAGTCTCAGGGTACAAAATCAACATACAAAAGACAGTTACATTTTTATACACCAACAACAAACAGCAGAGACCCAAATTGAAAAAAAATTCCATTCATAATAGCCATACAAAAAATGAGATACCTTGGCATTTTCCTAACCAGAGAAGTGAAAGACCTTTGCAACAGAAACTACAAAACACTGCTCAAAGAAATCTGAGATACAAACAAACAGAAAAATATTCCATGTTCATGGATTGGAAGAATCAATGTTGTTAAGATGTCCATCCTACCCAAGGCAATCTATGGATTCAACACAATACCCATTAAATTACCAACATCATCCTTCTCAGACCTGGAAACGACAATACAGAAATTCATATGGAAACATAGATGGACACGAATAGCCAAAACAACCCTCAGCAAGAGAAACAAAGTGGGAGGGATCACACTTTCAGACTTTTAACTTTATTATAAGGCTACAATAATCAAATCAGCCTAGTATTGCTACAAGAACAGGCATATAGACCAATGGAACAGGATCGAGATTCCGGAGGTGATTCTTAAATTTCTCAACCAACTCATCTTCAGCAAAGCCTCCACCAACACCAGGGAGAAGAGAACCTATTTAGTAAATGGTGCTGGGAAAACTGACTGACCACATGCAGAAGAATGAAACAGGACCTCCACTTTTCACCATACACAAAAATCAACTCTAAACAGATCAAAGACCTAAACAACTTCTGTGGAAAAGAGTGTGGAGATTTCTAAAGGATCTAAAAATGGACCTTTTATATGATCCAGCAATCCCCCTTCTGGGAATATACCCAGAGGAACGCAAATCATTCTACAAAAAAGATACCTGCACACACATCTTTATTGCAGCACTAGTCCCAATAGCAAAAACATGAAACCAATCATGCTGCCCATCGAAAGTGGATTGGATAAAAAAATATGGTCCATATACATGATGGAATAGTACGCAGCCATAAAGAAAGACAAAAGTACGAACTTCACAGTAACTTGAATGAATTTAGGCTCTATCTTACTCAGTGACCTATCACAGAAACAAAGATCTGAGTATCACATGTTCTCACTCATAAGTGGACCCTGAACATTTTTCATAATTCTGTAAGAAAGAGATTGGCAGTAGCGGGTCACTGCCAGGGGAGAGTGGGCAGCACATGATGTTAATAAGGGCACCTGATCCCAAACCAGGCAATTATGTAGCTAACCCTGAATCGTGTCCCACATGTTTAAAATAATAATAATTTTTAAATTTCTAAGTCTTTTTTTTTTTTTTTTGAGTTGGAGTCTCACTCTGTCGCCCAGACTGGAGTGCAGTGGCCGCTCCCGGCCACCACAGCCTCGACCTGCTGGGCTCCGGCGATCCTTCCGCCTCCGCCTTCCGAGTAGCTGGAACTATAGGTGCGTGCTACCACGCCCAGTTCATTTTTTATTTATGCAGAGATGAGGTCTCGCCAAGTTGCCCAGGCGGGTCTCGAACCCGCGGGCTCAGGCAATCCACTCACCTCAGCCTCCCAAAGTGCGGGATTACAGGCTGAGCCCTGGAGCCCGGCTAATTTCCAAGTCTTTAATAGAGGCCGTGAATGCAGTTTGTAGGTGTGATTCTCATTTCATGGGTTTCTATGCAAACGCTATCAGTAACCTGGCCTTATATGAATAGTTGGCCCAGCAGGCAGAAGACTGTAGAGTTCTGAATCACACCTTTTGACTACACTCATCCATTAAAAGGCAGAATATTGTGTGTTTAGGCTGAATTCTAAAATGCAGCCAGCTTGAACAGACACTTTAATTAATTGGTCACTAAACCAGATAGGACACAAAATCAGTCTTCATTTTGGGCCTTAATTAGGCAATGACAACTGCAATTTTGAATTCAGATTTAGGAAATAATTATGGAAAGCTGCTATTATTATTTACTATTGTTATTATTAATTTGAGCCAGAGTCTCACTCCGTCACCCAAGCTAGAATGCAGTGGCACAATCACAGCTCACCACAGCCTCAATACCCTGGGTGCTCAGGTAATCCTTCTACCTCAGCTTCCTAAGTAGCTGGGACTATGGGCATGCACCACCATGTCCAGGTAATTTTAAATTTTTTGTTAAGACACGGTCTCACTATGTTGCCCAGGCTGGTCTCAAACTCTTGGGCTCAAGCAATCCTGCTATCTCAGCCTTGCAAAGTACTGGGATTACAGGCGTGAGCTACCACGCTTAGCCGTCCATTAATCAGTTAGCATTTTGATTAAAAAATCCCACAAAGCTGTATTATTTTGCTATTCATGTGAAAATAGGATTTATTTAAAAATATAAAACTTTCTAATAGTTCATTATAAGGCAAGACGATCCCATAATATTTTAAGACTTCTGATGAACATAATCTTCTTTTCAAATTATACTATATGTATAATCTTATTTGGAGATGACAGCAAGACTCCACCTTTGAGATGCTTCCTGCATAGGAAACCCAGTCCTAATGTGCTCTCTGACATGGCCAGAATGTCCAGCCTCCACCCTCTCCCCTGTCTGTGCGAGAGAAAAAAGCTGAATTCAAGGCCAGGAGGTGGAACTCCCCTCTGGCCACTGACTTGCTACTCACTTTTGCTTTGGAAAATCCCCATCTCTGTTTTTTCTTATGCCAGTTTTTTGAAGTGTAACGCACCTGCAGAAGGGGGAACATATTCTAAGTGTGTAGTTTGAAGGGTTGTTGCAAATTGAACACACCTGTTTACCAGCACACACATCAAGAACTAGAACATGCCATTAACCCTTTCATTACTTCCCCCATAGGGGTAACCACTGTCTTGGTTTTCCTGGAGTTTTTTCTCCCCCCTATAATTAAATGGAATCTTAAAGAATATACATTTTTGTATCTGACTGCTTTAATTTTCATCCCTATTGTTGCAGGCAGGCCTAGGTTTTATTATATGGCCTTGTGCCCTTGTGTGAACAGACCATGATTTATTTTACTTTTCTTTTGTTAATGGGCTTTTGGGTAATTTCCAGGTTGGGGATTTTTTATTTTTTTTTTTTGAGTTGGAGTCTCACCCTGTCGCCCAGGCTGAAGTGGCGGTGGCGCGCTTGTTTGAGACCAGCCTGGGCAACACAGTGAGATCTCACGTCTACAAAAAATCGAAAACATTAGCCAGTTGTGGGGGCACACAACTGTAGCCCCAGGTCCTTGGGAAGCTGCGGTGGAAGGAGGACCCGAGCCCGGGAAGCTGAGGCTGTGGTAAGCTGTGATTGTGCCCCTACGCTCTAGCTTGGGCAACATAGTGAGAACTCAGCTAACAAAAAGGCTTGTGTATATCAATTTATTGGTTTTACTTGTTCCCTCTGGTTTTGGATGCTCTGTTGCTCCTTTTCTGTCTTTTAAAATTATGTGCATATTATTTATTTATTTTTATTTATTTATTTATTTTTTTTTTTAGTTGGAGTCTCACTCTGTCGCCCAGACTGGAGTGCAGTGGCCGCTCCCAGCCACTGCAGCCTCAACTTTCTGGGCTCCAGCGATCCTTCCACTTCAGCCTTCTGAGTAGCCGGAATTACAAGCGTGCACTACCACGCCGGGCTAATTTTTTTATTTTATTGTAGAGATGAGGTCTTGCTGCCCAGGCGGGTCTCGAACCCGCGGGTTCCGGCAGTCTACTCACCTCAGCCTCCCAAAGGCGTGGGATTACAGGCTGAGCCACTGAGCCCGGCTCATGTGCATATTTTTTAAAGTCACATTAATTTTTTTCCATTGACATTTTAGATTTGCTTCCTTATAATATATTTTTAGTGGTTGCTGTAAGGATTATATGTCTCAAACTTTTCATGGTCCACTTGCATTTAATATTATACCCACTTCGTATAGAATATAAAATCTTTCCAGCGTACGGTTCCATATTCACCTCTATCTTTTTAAAAAATATATAAAAAAGCAAGACTAGAAATGCATTATGAATGCCATTGAACAATATTATAATTGTAATTAAAATGGTTATATAAACTAGTAAAATTTAAGGGAACATGCCAAAGAAACCAATGAAATAAATACTCTCTTACATTTACTCAGTTTTTTGGAATTTTTTTTAGTTAAGTTCTCACTCTGTCACCCAAGCTGGAGTGAATGCAGTGACATGATTATGGCTCACTGCAGCTTTGACCTCTTGGGCTCAGGTGATCCTCCTGCCTCAGTCTCCTGAGTAGCTGGAACTACAGGTATGTGCCACCATGCCTGGATAATTTTTTGATTTTTTTGTAGAGATGAGGTCTCGCTATGTTGCCTAGGCTGGTCTCAAACTCCTGGGCTCAAACAGTCCTTCCACTTCAGGCTCCCAAAGTGCTGGGATTACTGGCTTGAGCCCCCATGCCCGGCCAGATTTTAAATGTTCTTAGTTGCTATATGAGGATCTTATTTTTCATCTGGTAACATTAACCTTTGGCCTAAAGAGCTTCCTTTAACATTTCTTGTAGGTCAATTCTGCTGGAGATGAAATCTCTTTTTTTTTCTTTTTTCTTTTCTTTTATTTTTTGAGTTGGAGTCTCACTCTGTCACCCAGGCTGGAAGGCAGTGGCACGCTCCCAGCCACCACAGCCTCGACCTGGTGGGCTCCGGCAATCCTGCTTCAGCCTTCCAAGTAGCTGAACTACAGGCACGTGCCACCATGCCTGGCTAATTTTTTGATGTATTGTAGGGATGAGGTCTCACCAAGTTGCCCAGGATGGTCTTGAACCCGTGGGCTCAGGCAGTCCTCTCACCTCGGTCTTCCAAAGTGCTGGGATTATAGGCATGAGCCACCATGCCCAGTATTCTTGTTTTTCTTTTATCTGAAAATATCTTTATGTTGCCTTCACTCTTAAGGAATATTTTCACTGGATATAGAATTTGGAATTGACAGATTTTTTTTTAAGTAATTTCATACATAATATTTCACTCTCTTCCAGTTCCATAATTTATGAGGAGTAAGATGTTACATTATTATTAGCATATATGCAAATTTTCATTTTCTTTTGCTGCTCTCCAACTAGTCCTTGAACTTTGGTTTTCAGCAATGTAACTATTATAACTGCAAATTTCAATCTTTCATCATATTTAGGAAATTTTGGCCACTATATCTTTTTTTTTTTTTTTTGAATTGGAGTCTCACTCTGTCGCCCAGACTGAAGTGCAGTGGCCACTCCCAGTCACCGGAGCCTCGACCTGCTGGGCTCCGGCAATCCTTCCACCTCAGCCTTCCAAGTATCTGGAACTACAGGCATGCGCTACCATGCCCAGCTAATTTTTGATTTATTGTGGAGATGAGGTCTCGCCAAGTTGCCCAGGCGGGTCTCGAACCTGCGGGCTCAGGCAGTCCACTCACCTCAGCCTCCCAAAGCATGGGATTACGGCCACTATATCTTTAAGTAAAAAATTTTTTTCCTGCTACATGTTCTTTCTCCTTTCCATCTGGAATATATATAGAAATATATAATATATATATAACAACTCTCTATTATCTAAGGTCCTTGAGGTCCTGTTGATTTTTTTTCTATTTGTCATATTGGACCATTTCTTTTAATCTGTTTTCAAATTCAATTGCTTTTTCTGTTCTCTCCATTCTGCTTTTAAGTTCATTCATTGACTTTAAAATATATATATATATACATATATATATAGATAGATAGATAGATAGTATTTTTCAACTCCAGAATTTCCGTTTCGTTTCTTTTTTTAAAACTCATTTTTATTTCTATTATGAAATTTCCTATCACCTTAATTCAGTTGTGAACATACCTTGTTTTTACATTTTTTGAGATTAGTTAAAATAACCACTTCAAAACCCTTGACTTTTAGTTGTAACACTTGGCTCATCTCAAAGTTGGTCTTAGTTGATTTTCTTTTCTGGTTTTATGTTCCATTTATTTGGTTTGTCATGTGTCAATTTCTAATTGTATCTAGAAATGTTAAATTGTTGAGATTGTAGATTCTGTTATTTTTCTGTTATTTTATTAGCAGGCAATTATCTTACTAGAATTTGTGTGAGACAGCTGGACTGGGACAACTCTGTTTACCTCTAGGACATCTGGCAGCCTGGCACTGTATGTTGGCCCTAAAAGGACAGTGGACTATGATGTAGTGCTGGTTTGCTTAGGGATGGATGACGCCTGGTCTGCCCAGTGAAACTCTCTGGCTTGTGTTTTACAGTCAGAAGGCATTTAAGAAAAAAAAAAAAACTGGAAAGTTTTGGACGGGTCTCCTGAAGCCAAGATGTATCCTACAATTCCTGGCAATTCCGCTCGGAGCTGAAGCCCGTATTCTCGGTGACTGGACATGCCTGGGCTGCCACGCTTGGTTGCCCAGCAGACCCTGGCGCTGCTGGCCTGTGCCCTCTCCTCCTGCACCTTTCCTAAGCGCCTCTGTGAGTGTACTCTGTGGAGCTTCACATCCCTTTCTTTTCTTTTCTTTTTTTTTTGAGTCGGAGTCTCAGTCCATCGCCCAGGCTGGAGTACAGGGGCACACTCACAGCCATGGCAGCCTCTACCTGCTGGGCTCAGGGGACCCTTCTACCTCAGCCTTCCAAGTAGCTGGAACTACAGGCCCACGCCACCATGCTAATTTTTGTGGTTTATTGTACAGACGAGGTCTCACCATGTTGCCCGGGCCTGGTCTCGAACACACAGGCTCAGACAATCCTGTCCCCTAGGCCTCCCAAAGAGCTGGGATGACGGGCGTGAGTCATGGCGCCCGGCCCAGCCTGCATTGTTAAAAAGACCGGCAGGTGATTCTGAAGCTCAACAAAACCTTTCTGGTATTGAGAAAACAGTTTTCACCTGACAAGCTGGAAAACTGGGCTCTAATCCTGACTGTCTTATAATATTGCCATGTGGCCTTGAGCAAGTCACTTGGACATGTGGCCAAAACTGGGGTGTCTCCTATTGAAAGTCTCGGCTTTTTAAAAATAGCTGTTTGATTTCTTTAGTTTTCTTGTCTGTGAAAAGGAGGCAACAGTGTCTACCTCAGGTGTGTTGTCAGATTAAGATAATGCAGATAAAGTATTTAGTATAATGCCCATCACATAATAAAAGCTCAACAAAGGTTAATTTATTAGAGTTTATCATTATTATAATCATTATTGGAATCGATGGCAAAATGGCATAGAGCTATCGTTCAGTGTAACAGAGCAATAGACATGTTTTTTCCCCTAAAACTAAGAAAGAGCTAGCCTTATGCATTTGGTCATTCATTCATCCAAGTATCAAAATCAGCAATTGCTGTTGTCTGCCAGGGTCCAGGTGCTGCACTGAGAATACTATGTTGGATACTACGTGGTCTGTTCCCTTTAGTGACTCATATTCCAGTGAAAGATAAAGACCAAGAGACCAGCTCAGTATTTCTGCAATTTTCCCTTGAAGAATAGTCACCTCACCACTGAGAAAATAAACCGACTATGCTCTGAAGCACCTCTGGGATCTTGTTCTTACATAATGAAGCACACTATGGAGTTGCTCATATTCAAACACTCAGTCAAGGAGATAAACAGTGGTGCTTTTCAACAATTTGCAGTATCATATTAGTATTATCATAAACTTTGTATCCACCCTGTCAAAAGATGTAATCTATATAGCCAAATATTGAAGCTTCTCCTTATAAAGGAGGCCACAAGCGTTTGCTGAAAAGCCATTTGACCCATTTCCACAAATGATAATAACTTCTATTGAATCACACTATCTTTCTTTTTCAGTAGCATTGGCACATTAGACTAGATTGCATTTTTGGTGAACTTGTTGCCGTACAAATAGCTTAGATAAAATGAGTTGAGTGTTCAATTAAGTTTCCCTGAGTCTGACAGTACTCATTGTCTTTGACTTTTAGAAAAGATTTTTATAACCTTTGTTGCTGTAATTTTAGACTTAATAAAAATGGTGTTAATAGCCTTTTCATCATTTAAACTGCCTTCCCTTAAGAATCGCTTATTGCTTTTGATAAATTCCTTCTAGAAAGTATTGGAGGAATGGAAAAAAATAGATTATCATGAAAACATACAATACCAATGTTTATTTTATTAGAAATAGCACTGAGAATATTTAAAAAGAGATGTCATGCGTATTGTTCTGTATACGAAAACATATGCTTTCTACTAAGTCAGTTAAATAAGAACATAGAACACACTTGCTTTTCTTGCCAGATCTCTATTCTTCAAGTTTAAGTTAGAGAAATTTCCCTGGTGGGGGGAATATAGCTTACATATATAAAAAGTCAAACAATAGGATAAGAAATATTTGTAGCACATATGGAAAAGAGAAGTTCAAAAAAATCTGGTAGAAAACGAATTCTGATTTAATGAAACCATATTAGTAACAATAATAAACAGGCAAAATATGTTAACAGAAAAAACCTAAATGGTTAACACATTTTTACAAAAGATCACCACTAGTTAATTAAGAATGCATTAAAATGAAATAACATTTTTCTATAAAATTGGTCAAGATTTAAAAATAGCAATATGTAGCCGGGCTCGGTGGCTCAGCCTGTAATCCCGCACCTTTGGGAGGCTGAGGTGAATGGATTGCCTGAGCCCGCGGGTTCGAGACCTACCTGGGCAGCGAGACCTCATCTCTACAATAAATAAAAAAATCAGCCGGGCGTGGTAGCGCGTGCCTGTAATTCCGGCCACTCAGAAGGCTGAGGCAGAAGGGTCACCGGAGCCCAGCAGGTCGAGGCTGCGGTGGCCGGGAGCGGCCACTGCCCTCCAGTCTGGGCGACAGAGTGAGACTCCAACTCAAAAAAAAAAAAATAGCAATATGTAACACTGATAAGGGTGTGATGATACCCTTATTTTATTTTGTTTTTGAGTTGGAGTCTCTCTCCGTCACCCAGGCTGGAGTGCAATGGCACGCTCATGGCCACCCCAGTGTCGACCTGCTAGGTTCTGGCGATCCTTCTGCCTCAGCCTTCCAAGAAACCGGAACTACAAGCACATGCTACCATGCTGGACTAATTTTTGATTTATTGTAGAGACGAAGTCTCGCCAAGTTGCCTGGGCTGGTCTCGAACCCCCGCGCTCAGGCAATCCACTCTCCTCGGCCTCCCAAAGTGCTAGGATTACAGGCTGAGCTACCGAGCCCAGCCAATACCCTTATTTAATGCTACTGTGTACATACAATTTTTTGAAAGTAATTTAGTAATCAAGCATCTTAAATACTCTTGGTCAGCCTGGACTCTAAAGGTCACATGTGACAGAAGCCCTCAGCTCACCCCAGCTCAGGTCAAAAAGTAAATCAATAGAGCCCAGCTTCAGGTTGGTCTGTTACTGGAATAATGTTATTAGGAATCTGCTCATTTTCATCTCTTGCTTCTGCCTTTCTGTGTTAGTATCAAAATAAGACAAACGCTCTCCAGTGGTGGCTAAAAAGTTGAGTTTATATCAGGTAGTGTTCCCTAATGAAAGGGAATGTCTTTTCCACGGTGGTTCTTGGAAAAGTCCAAAGTTGGTCTAATATTCACTCCTGAACCAGTCACTGCAGTCAAGAAGATTGAATGTCCTGATTGTCCACACTTGGGTCCTGCATGCCTTGAAGCCAGGAATGGCTTTACCCAAACCACTTGGGATACAGAGTAATTTTCCAAAGTGAGGTGTTGTCACCAAAAGAAAGGGAACTGAGGGCCAGTCAGGAAAAATCAACAGATACTCATATACACTTTCACCCATTAATATCACTTCTGCAAATTGATATTAAGAAATAGTAATATACCTGCACATGCATGTTTATTGCCGGACTATTCATAATAGTAAGAACGTGGAACTAACCGTGCTGCCCATTGAATGTAGACTGGATTAAAAAAACGTAGTATGTATATATGATGGAATATCACACAGCCATAAAGGACAAAATTATTAAATTTGCAGCAACTTCAATGGATTTAGAGAGTGTAATACTGAGTGATCTATCACAGAAACAAAGAACTGAGTACTACATGTTCTCACTCATAAGCAGACCCTGAATAATTATCATAATACTACAAGAAAGGGTTTGACAGTAGTGGAAAACTTCCTGGGGAGGGATCCGGGGCCGTGGGGAGTGGACACTGTATCAATAAGGTTACCTGATCTCAAACCAGATGACATGGGGACCAAAGTGAGATCCAAACTTTACCTGTACAGTGACCATTTGTATACCGAATCCTGAATTGTACCCTACATCTTTAAAATAAAAATTTTAAAAGAAGAAAAAAATGGTAAATGCAAAAATTCACAACCAAATGTTATTATAGCTTTGGTTATATTGCCTAAAAGGAACAAAAACCAAAACAAAAAACCTTGAGTAATCCTACCGTTCAACAACAGCAGAACTATAAATTAAGGAATATAAAATGTATTGGAAGCCGTTACAATTATGCTTCAATACTTTTCAAGGTTTATGAGGAAAGTAAATTTTATAATATAAAGCCATAAAATTAGAATATAAGGCAACATATACAGTCAGCGCTCACCTGTATAAAAAATGTGCAGGAAGCAAATCTAGGAAAACCTATTAAAATAAATAATCAACACTAAGAACTGTTGTCATTTACCTATTCATAGAGCAGTTTTTTGCAATGCGTATTTTCTAGCAAGAATTTCTATTCTGAATATTATTTTCTTTATAATTTCCATATTCTTACATATGTTATAATAAGCAACTTAGAGGTGCCCTGTATTTGGACTGAAATTCTAATAACTTTACTTAAATCATCATAATGTTCCAAACGTCACTGTAAAGTGCTCGCAGTTACACTGTCTCCCTTCACACATCTCTTATGAAATCAGTGTCCATTTGGTTGGCTTTCCGAGGATATTTTTCTTCTCGAGAAGGCATAAATACAATCTGTTGTTGACAGAGTGATGCAGTTGTTCATTCATTCAGCTGCCTAGGAATTGTTGGAGGGATTAAAAAATAACCCCGAAAGGAATTTCCTAAATCCAGGAAGGTAATAAGCTTTTAAATTATCCTAGGTCAGTGAACAGGTTTTTGCAGTGATCAGATTATGCTAATTATTTTTTGTTTTCGGTAAATGAAGATCAGCAAAGCTCTCAAAGTCATTGAGTGTGAAGAGGTTATGCTCATCATAGTAGCATTCCGTTGCAATCAGGAAAATTACTTATGAGTGGTCTTTCTGCACAATTCCAGAGATCTTGTATCCGACTACTGATGCTTAAATACAGAGGGTGCCAAAAGTGTATACACATTTTAAGTGATGTTCTATATGTATTATTTTTCAAAGTTGAATTGCATTATGGTAGCAATGTGTAGCATGATTGCTTAACTGTGCTTCGGCCATTTCTGACTGTCCCACCTGTCGCATGGTGATGCTCGCCTTCATTTGATTAAAGCCGCCTTTTGAGCATACGTCACACTTAAAATGTATACATTTTTTGGCACCCTGTATATCATTGATGTTAATTATAATATTTACATAGTAAATATATCCAAGGTTAATTTGTTTTCTACCCATTTATTTATTGAATAATTTTTATTCAACCTTCTGGCTCAGGTAGAGTTAAAGTTTTCAGAGTTTTCTGGTCAAAGGATCTTTGTGGCTGCCGCCTCCTGAAACTTGAGCTTCACGAGCAGACAGTATTTGGGGAGGTAGTGCCTCTAAGCCTCAGAGACAATGACAGTGGCTAACTCCCACAAAAAAGAGGTGCAGGCAGAGGTTTCCAGGTCAGGACTCTGTTCGAAGAGGTTGTTGAATGGTGCTAAGGCCAGCTGGAAGCAGTTATCTTGGCTGTACGAGGCCACCTTGGTCAGGATCACAGTGATGGTTAAGGAGCCAACACTCATGAGACATTTTCTTTCCTTTTCATTACAACAGAATTTTTATGATATATTTATTACAGAATTAAGTTGCTGTGGGTTTAAATACTATTTTTATCATATTCCAGTTCTGGGTATGTACAAAAATATGAACAAAAGGCATTGGTTGAAGTATTATTTAAGTCTTCTTCACATTTGGACTCATTCTTTTGAGAGACTCGGTCATTGATACTCCAATTCTTCCCTACAATAATATTATCCTTTGTGTAATCATGAATAGTAGTAACAGCATATTTTCAACTTAATTGTGAAATATAATATCCACACAGAACATAGTATGTGACACTTATGAGTGAGAATATGCAGGATTCAGTTTTTTGTTTCTGCAATAGTTCACCTAGTATGATGGTCTCCAACTCCATCCAATTTGTGGCAAAGTCACAAAGTCATAAAGGTTTTGTGACTATTACCGAGTCATAAAGATTCTTCCCTTCTTTATGACTGTGTAATACTTCGTCGTGTATATGTACCACATTTTCTTTATTCAGTCCACTTTTGGTGGGCAGTAGGGTTGGCTCCATGTTTTAGCTATTGTGGATAGCGTGGCGATAAAGATGTGTGTGCAGGTGCTTTTTTGGTAGAATGATTTTTATGTTCCTTCAGGTATACTCCCAGAAGGGGAATTGCTGGATCCTATGGAAGGTCAGTTTTTAGTCCTTTTAGGAATAACCACACTGCTTTTCATAGAGGTTGAACTAGCTTACGTTCCCACCAGCGGTATAGAAGTGTTCCCTTTTCTCTGCACTGTGCCAGCATCTGTTGTGTTTTGGCTTATTAATGATAGCCATACTTAGTAGAGTTAGGTGGTATCTCATTGTAGTTTTGATTTGCATTTCTCTGTTGATTAGGGAGGCAGAACATTTTTTTATGTATCTGTTGGCTGTTTAAATGTCATCTTTTGAGAAGTTTCTGTTCTTGTCCTTTGCCAACTTTTTTTTTGAGTTGCAGTCTTACTCTGTCACCCGGGCTGGAGTGCAGTGGTATGCTTACGGCCACCCCAGTGTCGACCTGCTGGGCTCTGGCGATCCTTCCGCCTCAGCCTTCCAAGGGCCGGAACTACAGGCACATGCTACTATGCCTGGCTAATTTTTTTTTTTAATTGGAGAGATGAGGTCTAGACAAGATTCCCAGACTGGTCTCGAATTCACGGGCTCTGGCAATCCACTCACCTTGGTCTCCCAAAGTGCTGGGATGACAGGCTCAGCCACTGAGCCCGGCCCTTTGCCCACTTTTTAGTGGGGTTATTTGCTTATTTCCCTTCACTTCATTTGAGTTCCTTGTAGATTCTGGATGTGAGGCCTTTGTCAGAGGCATGAGTTCCAAATATTTTCTCCCGTTCTGTGGGTTTTCTCTTTATTCTATTGCTGGTTTCTTTTGCTGTGCAAAAGTTTTTCAGTTTGACAAGGTCTCACTTGTCTGTCTTAGCCTTTATGGCATTCTCTTTTGGGGACTTTGTCAAAAATTCACTGCCTGCTCCGATGTGTGTAAGGGTGTTTCCTAACAATAATCGCATGAACACAAGGGAGAGGTCAGCAGTTGCTTGGCACTCCTAGGGGTGGGAGCCAGGGAAGAGGGTGGGGAGCATGTGACAGCTCCAAGGGTACCAACTCCATTACCAGGAGAAGGAGGGCCAGCTGCAGGCCTGAACCTCACCTGCATGCAGCCCACCTGTGTAGTTAATCCTCACTTGTACCCCACATCTCAATAATAATATAAAAAATAAAATTCAAAAAGAAAATAGTATGAAACATATCGATACGGTTAAACAAGTAATTTAGAAGTGAACTCCTATATCAAAAGAATATTATGAGCACCCCAGAAATCCATCTAGTACTCTCTTTTCCTTTCATAGTAGCTACAGTCTGTTTTTATGACCATTTCTTTGCTTTTCTTTATAGCTTACCAAATACATCTGCAACCGTAAACGCAAAGATTTCTCTCTTCTCCCTGAACCCCTCATTCCACATCATGATGGTTCTGAGTTGGATCACAAGTGCCTGGGCATCGTCCCCTTAAGTGGTAAAGGGAGAAGTGAGGCAGGATCAGTCAGCACACCTCGAATGTGGTCACGAAGTCAAGCCCACCTAGAGTTGCTGGGGGATTCATAGCTCTTACCAGGTCACTGATTTATATAATAGGATCTTCCCAGACTTGAGCCCAAGAGCTAAGTCAATCCGTTAATCTTCTGATTAGGAGTCAGAACTGCAGAGTGGAGGGAACCACTCATCTGGACTCTGACACGGTTGTCAGTAGCAACCACCGAAGACTGTTCTAATAGAGTCACAAAACAGGCAGCTTTAGGGTAGCTTTTGGCGCGGCCAGGTTCTTACATTCCCTCCTAATGCAAAGCAAGAAGGTGACAGATGCTGCCTGTCCACAGAAACAGAGCTCAGTGCATCCTGGTAACGTAGTACTCACGAGGCTTGCCATTTGTTGAGTTCCAAACACAGTTTTTAGTGATTAATGCACAATAGTTCACTCAGCCTCAGTAAGCCATATCGGGTACAGATTAAGGAATTTCGTTTGTTTTAACAAATGAAGGAACTGATGCTTTGAGAAGTCACTTTCCCAAGACTTCACAGCTAGTAAATGGCTGTGCTTAGACTTGTGCTATCAACCTCAGGGGTGGTTTCTAAAATGCGGAAGGGACCCAGACGAGTTATACCTCACAGTGGTGGGTTTTCATTTCTGTCTTCATAAAAAATGCATAACTTTGTACTGTATCTGAATAAATAAGATTTCTTTCAAGCTGACCTCATGTATTTTTCTCTTCAAGTTCTATGATGCTTCCAACAGATTTTTGTTCTTGGAAGGCGAGGAGTTGGGGGTTGAATATGGCACTCCAATTCCCAATGCCAGTGGCCCTGAACGGGCAATTCTGTCCTTTTTGCTGCATTTGCAAGCTTACCACTAGAGGGAGGAATCAGATCATGGAGAGCTCAGCAAGACAGTTCAGAGGAACTTCGTGCTCTTCCTTGACGACTGAGCATGGACCTCCTAGGTCCTTTGTTAATCAAAGCAGGTCGTCTTCTTGTTATCTGGAACAGGGGAGTTCTCACTTCCAGTGAAGGGCAGTGCCTCTCTGTGGGGCCTTGAAGCGAGAAAGGCGAACGAGTTTGGTGTCCTAGAACAGGTTATCTCACCCTCAACACTGTTGACATTTTGGAACAGATCATTCTTTGTTCCTGGGGGCTGGCCTGTACATTGCAAGATGTTTGGTTACATCCCTGGCCTCTACCTACCAGACACCAATAGCCCCCTTCGCCCTGTGACAAAATTGTCCCCAAGAGCCCCTGTTCTAGAGATGCAGGATGTCCTGAAGACCCGAGCCCTCAGAAGATAAAGGAAAGATATCCTCTTTCTGGTGACCAAGGCATCTAGGGCTCTTCTTGGCCTCGGGTTCCATAATTCAAGGAATGAATGGGGTTGATCCCAGCCTATACATGAAGACAGAAAAAGAACAGCTAACATTGCAACATAAGGCAGAGTGACTAAGGAAGTAAGAACAGCTTGATGCTTCACAACTTCGAGGGAGAAAAGAAAGGAAACGGGATCAGAAGGGACGAACTAGAGATGATCTCCAGAGAGATGACTTATCAGACTCAAGAAGCAATGCCTCCCGCGGGCGGAGAGGTCTTTTGAGAGATCTGGATGGATGGGAAGAAGCTGTTGAGTTCTTTGAGCCAATTTAAACACTTGTCTCTCAACCTTTCTCTTCCAGTCTCTTCTGTCTCGTTTGCTAGCACTGTTACCACTTAGTCTTCCACCTTAGAAAACTTCGGGGCATTCTTTGCAGTGATTCTCTTCAGAACGGAAGTGATTCTTGAAAATCTGTATTTATTTATCTATTTTTCATTTGGAGTCTCATTCTGTCGCCCAGGTTGGAGTGCAGTGGCACTCTCATGGCCACTGCAGCCTTGATCAGCCCTTCCGCCTCAGCCTTCCAAGTAGTTGAGCCACAGGCGTACACCACCACACCTGGCTAATTTTTTGATTTGTTGCAGAGATGAGGTTTCGCCAAGTTTCCCAGGCTGGTCTCGAACCCTGGGGCTCAGACAATCCTCTACCCTAAGCCTCCCAAAGTGCTGGGATTACAGGCGTGAATCACATGCCCGGCAAGGAAGTGATTTAAATATGAATTTTTCTGTCCAAGGTTACTTTGGGGTTTGTAAGGAACACCCTTCTTTGTACTTTCTGGCAGGCTGGCATCAACTTCCATACTTGTAAGCATGCTCGTCCCAATACCCCAAAAGACGTTTAATCAAGAGGGAAGAATCAAACACTAACATTATATAAAATAAAACACAGATGGATTAACATACAACTTGTAAAGCACATGAATTAAAAGCTGCACATCTTCTGTAATGCAATTTAGAGGCTCTTATATGGCCGGTAGCTCTGTTTTTCGGAATGGTCTAGGGTCTTGACACCAACAGGTGACTGGTTAGTGCTCCTGATAGGCTCTGGTCCACTCTCTGGTTACAGATGGGGCTCAGTCTAAGTTACCCATCACCTCTCCAGAGGCCTTCTGCAGAAAGGGTAGTGCATGGATTCATCCCACATGATCAGCTCTTTTGTTTCTAATACTAAACTGCTAAAAACCATTAGGCTGTCACAGTCAAGGGCAGCTGACTTAAAAATGGTAGCAGTAAGCCAGGCGTGGCTATAATCCCAGCACTTTGGGAGGCCAAGGTGAGAGGATTACATGAGCCCACGGGTTCGAGACCAGCCTAGGCAACTTGGCGAGACCTCATCTCTACAATAAATCAAAAAATTAGCCGGGCGTGGTGGTGCATGCCTGTAGTTCCAGCTACTTGGAAGGCTGAGGTGGAAGGATCACCTAAGTCCAGTAGGTTGAGGCTGCGGTGGCCATGAGCATGCCACTGTACTCCAGCTTGGGTGACAGAGTGAGACTCCAACTCAAAAAAAAAAAATGGTTGCGGTGTTTACTGAAGTGGGTCACAGTGAGCAGGACTCAACAAATGCCAAGTGATGGAATATATGGGTAAGTGAATGAGTAAAAACACGGCTACACTCAGAGCTTAACATCTATTATCAACATTTGTCCTCAAACATGGAAACACTTCCACTTTTTCTGAGTATTTGTTCTAGGAAACAAGGGAATTTTAATCAGAGGACGGTGCTGGTCTCCTTTCTATCAGTCAAAGCACCCATTCTACAAGGACTCTGAGTGTCAACTCCTAACTTCTCAAAGCTTTCCTTTTCTTGTTACAGAAAATTGCCTGGCAATCTTATACAGCAGCCATGTCAGATGGCAACTTCCCATGCCTTGAAGGATGCACTGCGCCAGCCTTGGCCCATAGCTGACCAATAAGGGAATGCTAAGGACAGCTCCTTTGCCTCAAGGTGACTCGAATCAGGGGTGCAACATATTCCAGAGTTTCTCCATCGAGACAAGCTAAAGCTGCTTTTCTGATGGACCCACATCCCTGCTCAACTTTGTTTTTCCCCGCTTACCCCTCTTCCTTCACCCTTTTCTGGAAATACTCCCCCAGTCAATCATTTAGCAGGAATCTCCATCTCTGACTCTGCTTCTAGGGACCCTGAGCTTAAGGCAATCATCAATGGTGTCCTCAGAGCAACCAAGGCCACGTGGCCATCTTGGTATTTTCCCCACAATTTTCAGAAACATGGGATGGTCAAGCATCCTAAAGACAGACAGTTCGTCTCCAGTTATCTTGAAGTCACCACCATCGTCTATTTTTATGAAATTCAGTGTTCTGAATGCATGTTCTTGGGTGAAAGCCACGTGATGCTGAGGTCTCAGGATTGGCATTTGCAAATGGCAGAACATTATACCTGGACAGGACCTTAGAAATCAGTGAGCTTAGCCGGGCTTGGTGACTCAGCCTGTAATCCCAGCACTTTGGGAGGCTGAGGTAAGGGGATTGCCTGAGCCCAGGGTTCGAGACCAGCCCTGGCAACATGGTGAGACCTCATCTCTACAATAAATAAATAAAAAATCAGCCGGGGGTCATAGCGCACGCCAGTAGTTCCAGCTACTTGGAAGGCGGAGGTGGAAGGATCACTGGAGTCCAGCAGGTCAATGCTGGGGTGGCTGTGAGCATGCCACTGTGCTCCAGCCTGGGTGTTGGAGTGAGACTCCTACAAAAAGAAAAAAAGGAAGGAAGGAAGGAAGGAAGAGAAAGAGAGAGAGAGAGAAAGAAAGAAAGAGAGAGAGAGAAAGAAAAAAAAAGAAAGAAAGAGAGAGAGAGAGAGAGAGAGAGAGAGA
>NW_006999770.1:6994-44794 GCF_000164805.1 Carlito syrichta | reverse complement strand
GAAGAAAGAAAGAAAGAAAGAAAGAAAGAAAGAAAGAAAGAAAGAAAGAAAGAAAGAAAGAAAGAAAGAAAGAAAGAAAGAAAGAAAGAAATCAGCAAGCATAACATCTTGTTTTACAGATGTGTCTGTGTGGCCCAAAGAAGTGATTTTCTGAAGGCGATTCTGTTAATGAATCTCAAAGCTGGGACAGACCTAGATTTCCCTTTTTTTAGAAAAAAAAAAATTTATTTTAGAGATGCGGGGTACATGTCAGGATTAGGTACATAAGTGGTCGAGTACAGGTGAAGTTTGGGCCTCCCACTAGTGTCACTTCCCCTGGTCTAGGATCAGGTACCTTAGTGATGCTTGTTCCCCCCTCCCTCCCCTGGCAGTTTCCCACTCCTGCCAATCCCTTTCTCACAGTATGATGATAGATGTTCAGGGTCCACTTATGAGTGGGAACACATGGTGCTCAGTTCTTTGTTTCTGTGATAGATCACTGAGTATGGTAGACTCTAAATCCATCCAAGTTGCTTGAAGTCCACCATTTTGTCCTTCTTTATGGCTGCTTGATGTCATGCATGTGTACCACATTTTTTTCATCCAGTCTACTTTCGATGGGCAGCATGGTTGGTTCCATGTTTTTGCTATTATGAATAATGCTGCAATAAGCATGTGCACAGGTATCTTTTTTGTAGAATGATTTGAGTTCCTCTAGGTATATTTCCGGAAGGGAGTTGCTGAGTCATATGGAAGGTCAATTTCTAGATCTTTTAGAAATTGCTGCACTGTTTTCCACAGTAGTTGTACTAATTTACACTCCGACAAACAATGTAGTAGCATTCCCTTTTATCTGCGTCCTCTCCAGTACGTTTTTATTTTATTTTTGAGTCATTAATGATGGCCATCCTGTCTGGAATTAGGTGCTATCTCAGTGTGGTTTTCATTTGCATTTCTTTCTTTTTCTTTTTTTTTTTTTTTTTGATTTGAAGTCTCACCCGTCACCCAGACTGGAGTGCAGTGGCCACTCCCGGCCACCGCAGCCTCGACCTGCTGGGCTCCGGCGATCCTTCCGCCTCAGCCTTCCGAGTAGCTGGAACCACAGGTGTGCGCTACCATGCCCTGCTAATTTTTTATTTTATTGTAGAGATGAGGTCTTGCCAAGTTGCCCAGGCGGGTCAGGCAATCCACTCATCTTGGCCTCCCAGAGCGCGGTATTACAGGCTGAGCCAACGAGCCTGGCCTGCATTTCTTTCATGATTAGTGAGGCTGAGCACTTTTTCATGTATCTGTTGGCTGCTCATATGTCTTCTTTTGAGAGGTGTCTATTCACATCTTTTATGCACTCTTTAATAGGGCTGTTTAGAGTTGATTCTTGTGTATGGTGATAGGTAGGGTTCCTGTTTCAATCTTCTGCATGTGGTCAGCTAGTTTTACCAGCACCATTTACTGAAAAGGTTCTCCTCTTCCCAGTGGTTGTTGTTGGAGACTTTGTTGAAGATGAGTTGGTTGAGAAATTGGTTTTTCTTCTGGAAACTCTATCCTGTTCCATTGGTCTATATGCCTGTTCTTGTACCCATACCAGGGTGTTTTGATTATTGTAGTGTCAAAATAAAGTTTCAAGTCTGAATGTGTGATACCTCCCACTTTGTTTCTTGCACTGAGAATTGCTTTGGCTATCCGTGGTCTTTTATGTTTTCATATGAATTTCTGTATTGTTGTTTCTAGATCTGAGAAGAATGATGTTGGTAATTTAATGAGTATTGTATTGAATCTGTAGCTTGTCTTTGGTAGGATGGATGTCTTAATAAAGTTGATGCTTTCAACCCATGAGTTGGGATATTTTTCTATTTGTTTGTGTCTTCTTGAATTTCTTTGAGCAGTGTTTTGTAGTTTTCATTATAAAGTTCTTTCACTTCTCTGGTTAGGAAAATGCCAGGGTATTTCATTTTTTGTGGTTATTGTGAATATGATTGTGCTTTTTATTTGATTCTCTGCCCATTTGTTGTGGGTATATAAAAATGTGACTGTCTTTTGCATGTTAATTTTGTACCCTGAAACTTTGTCAAAGCAAGGAGGTTTCTGACAGATTCCCTTGGGTTTTCCAGGTATAAGATCATATTGTCAGCAAAGAGGGTTCACTTAACTTCCTCTTTTCCTATTGGGATACCCCTAATATCCTTCTCTTGTCTAATTGCTTTAGCCAGGGCTTCCAACACTATGTTGAACAGGAGAGGTGAGAGTGGGCAGCCTTGTCCTGTTCCAGTTTTCAAGGGAATGCTTCTACTTTCTGACCATTTATTAATTTGTTGACTATGGGTTTCTCATAGATGGCTCTTACTATTTTGAGGTATGAAAACCTTTGAACCTGTGACTAGGTGTTCAAAGGTTTTTGTCAAGAAGGGATGCTGGATCTTATTGAAAGCTTTTTTTGCATCTAATGATATAATCATGTGGTTCTTGTTTTTACTTCTGTTGATGTATTGAATTACATTTACGGTCTTAGAGATGTTGAACCAGCCTTACATCCTGGAGATGAAGTCTACTTGGTCATGGTGGGTAATTCTTGAGATGTGTTGTTGGATCCGATTTACTAGAATCTTGTTGAGAATTTTTGCATCTATAGAACCAGATTTCCAATCTCCTATTTTAGTTATTTCTCTAACCCTGTCTGCTTCTTGTCAGTCACTGTGCTTACATGAAGGAAAAGTATCAATTGAAGGTTATGCAGGCAAGTTGAAAGAAAATTGAAATAATATTCTAAATAAAATTTAAGAACACTGTCATTGTTAAAGAGAATTACTGTACAGACATTTATATTATATTATACTTATTTATTTATTTTTTTGAGTCAGGGTCTCACTCTCTCACCCAGGTGGGAGTGCAGTGACATAATCACAATTCACCACAGCTTCAACCTCCCACCTCAGGTTCCTGAGTATTGGGAGTACAGGCATGCACCACCACACCCGGCTAATGTTTTGATTTTTTTTTTGTGGAGAAGAAATCAGACTGAGGTATTTATTTTTAATAATCTATGCAAGTTTACTGGGTTATTTTGCTGGTGATAAGTAAATTAATAAGAGGGGTTTAGTAGGGGAGACTGGCAAGTCAACACTGGGGCCTGTGTTGTAAGCTAAACTATAGAGCCAGAGAGGCAGTAGTTAATCTCATCTAGCAGAACTCGGGGGAGCTTCCCGGGGAGACACCACTTGAGATCGTTCTTGAAGGGTGAGTAAGATGTTGACAGGTAGAAAAAGGGAAGACAGCAGAATGAGCAGCCTTAAGGAAAGGAAATCTGGGGGCACAGAAAGTCTTCCTGTGGCCAAAGTAGGTGCTGGTCAGCAACAGCCGGCAGGAATTTGAGCATCTGGGTGGGATTGACACAAAGGGCCCGAGATACCACACACAAGGATTTATCTCCTAATCCTAATGTCTCTCTCCCACACCCGGATCTTCACCTCCCTATACGTTGCTTTATTCTTCGTTTGTTCGCCTACGCGAACGCAAATGCCAATTAGGAATGCCTTATAAAATGCACCGAAGTTAGAGAAGGGAAAGAAAAGAAAGCTGCGGTTTTATCTTCATCTCCCTTCCTGGGCATTAGTGCAGAGAAAGAAGAAATGAGATCGGTAGATAAAATTGTAGATTCCACAAAAAGATTACATTGTTAATCCCTCAGCTAGTGAAAAAAAGAAGCTAGCATATTGTCTATTCCTAGTGCTAAACACATTAAGTATTGTAGAATCGTCTCATGTAATTCTCATGACGCCATGAGCGGTAGAACTGTAATTTTCTCAAGTACCTTTATAAGTGTAAGTATTTTCAAGTTATCTTTATAAGAAACCTCAGGCTCAGGAATTCGTCCATGACCTTATTGCCAAAGTTTGTCTCTGTGCATCAACTCCCCAGGAAGCACCAGCTGTATATGTGAGGGGCCAGAAGGATGGTATCTAACAACCAGGCCCCGAAATCCTGGGGGATCCCTTTTGCGGGAAAAAAAAGGTCTGAGAAAAAAGGAAGAGAGGTAAGCAAAACAGAAAGGGTATTATTCAACCTGAGAAAGCTGATTGAGAAAAAAATAAAAGGAAAGAACATAAGAGTCAGGAAAGAGAGAAATTTTAAAGAGGGGAAGTATGCTTTAAAAACATTCGATTGACTTTGATTTATTATTTTATCAGAAAGTTATGTAAATACATAAGCTTTGTTTTCCCCAATATATCATGGGAAAAAAAGCAAAAAAAAAAAAATTTTAAAGAGGGGAAGTATGCTTTAAAAACATTCGATTGACTTTGATTTATTATTTTCTCAGAAAGTTATGTAAATACATAAGCTTTGTTTTCCCCAATATATCATGGGAAAAAAAGCAAAAAAAAAAAATGGTAGTTTTATATGTATATATGTATTACATATTACTATTATTTTTAAAGATGATAAGGCAGACATGTGTGTATTTATGTATATACAAGGAGGGACCCAAAAAAACCTGAAATTTATTTATTAAAAAATTGTATATTTATTCTTACATGTTTAAACTTCAGTCACCTTCAGAGTACTCTCGTTTGATGCAATACACCTCTTGAGATGCCTTTTCCGCTGCTCAAAACAGTTTTTGAATTCGTCAGTTTTGATGCCTTTCAGTGCTTCTGCCAGTTTTTGTTTTACTTCTTCCACAACATCAAAACGTTTCCCTCTGAGGATTTTTTTTCATCCAGGGAAACAAAAAACAGTTGTTCTGGGTGAGATCCAGTGAATAGGGAGAGTGGGGCACAGACACAGCTCATGCAGTTTTTGGTCAAAAGCTGCTGAACACTTAGCATGGTGTGGGCAGGTGCGTTGTCACGGTAGAAGAACCAGTCACCTGCTTGCCGCAACTTGGGATATTTATCCCACAAATTGCGTTGCAACTTTCTCAAAACTTCCAGATAAAATTTAATGACCATTTAATCCAGAGGGACAAATTCCAAGTGCACCACAAGTGAACTATATAGGAAGGACCCCAAATAAATCAGAACTATCTTTTTGGAGGCGGGCCCTTATAGTACACTTAGAATGACATGACACATGTTATGTACGTAATTTTTAAAAAGGTGTTAAAGCAGACTTTCTTCAAGGTGGGCCATGATGACAGATATAGAGACCACTCTAACTGAGTCTTGCAAGGGGAGAGTGCACTCAACTCCCAGTATAGTTCAATCTTTGTTTTACATAGACTTAAATCATGAAGTGAAAAGCAACAAAAAGACCATGAAAGAAATGGTTGTAGCCTTTTGTTAACAATGTATATGTCTTTAGAAATTCACAATGTAAAATGCTTTAAAATGTTCCCAATGAAGTATAATTTACATTTCAAGTCTATTAAAACTCTTTTTTAAAAAGTAATGTATTGGATCATTTTGAAATGCTCTCATCCATAGGTATAATAATGGTAAATAATTTATTCCCTAAAACACTGTTTTTTCCCCTGTGGATTCGTATTGCTAGGTTAAACTTGGTTCTGGCATGCAATGGGAAATATTAGATTTCAGCCACTCAGGGGAAATTTTCTGCCCACGCACGGTGGATTAACACACATTATACTATTTACATATATTGTATTTCTTCTCTCTCCCTCTTGTGAAAGCTAAACTTCTAAATTGTATTTGTACTGTTAGCAATGAAGTCTTGTTCAGTGAACCTTATAGAACATCGGGTGTTTTTTCTCCTTGGGTCCTTAAACTGGAACTTAATTGTTCCGTGTCACATCTGTTCACATCAATCAGGCTACATTATTTTCTTTACAGCGTGCTCTTTGAGTTGAAAGGATTGATGTGACAAAAATGTGATGGATCAAAAAGGGGTGTCAGGCACCACAGAAAACTTCAGAATCTCACGCCTGTAGGGCAAAGAATCTCTGTCTGTGCATCATTTGGTGTAGAGTTAAATTTAGAAGGGTAACACTGTTCACCAGATTAAGAATTTTGACAATGATTTTTGACAAACTATTTTTTGACGAGGAAGAACAAATATGAGTAATTTGCTAGGGCAGAGTTAAGGTTAGGGAGTCACTGCCCTGTTGTAAATCGGACACATTCAGGAAGGAATCGGAGTGGACAGGAATTTGCAGATGGGAGACTTGGGTTTGAATCCCAGTTCCTCCCGTTCCAGTGACGTAGGCTTGCAGAAACCACTTTAATTCTTGGGATCACAGTTTCTCATCTGTGTCGTTGATCACATGAAGTATTGCGAGAATGACAGGAAAGGACATACCTAAAGGAAAGTTGCAAATTACAAAGCCTGTAACAAGACCCCACAGTTTCGTTGACAGCGTGCTCCGAATAGAAATTTAATGATGTAAAAACATACAGAAAGAATTATTGTCACAATACCAGGAGCACCCCCAGTGAAAAAGGAAGTCAAGGGATGGGTGGGGTAGAATGCCTCTCGTCCAGCATCCTCACACATCTAACAGCTTCCTTTCTGTTTTAGCCGCCATCGATTCTAAAATTGTAAAACGTCTGAGTGGTCATTCTTGTTGAAAATACTCTCTCATCAGCGGATGTGTTCTCCACTTGTATCTTCTCCAGAGTTTTGCTGTCATGATAAGCCTTAAAATGGGGAAGCTGTGTCCATGTTCTTAGAACTCTCCAAGTGGGACTGTGGTTTGGAGTGTTCTCCTTCCCACATTCCATTCTTGCCCAAGACATCTGTTCAGAGTCTACCAGCCACTTCAAGTTCCTCTTGGATTTGCTTTTATGCGACCTGAGGTAAAGTAACTTATAAGTGTTTCAAATCTATCTGCAACATTTAAGCTAGGTGCATCTGTAATAAGCAACAGACACATGGCCAGAAGCGGAAGGAAGAGTTGCATCAACAACCAGAAGTTGAGGTGGGCAAGGACAGGCAGTGCCTGGGGAGCGAGGATGTGGGGACAACAGCCCTGGTGGAGGGACCAAGAGACTCCTGTTGGGCAAAGAAGACCAGCTTTCTTCCAAGGTCAAGTGTAGTTGAAACTGTCATTCTATTTTCAGCTTCAGTCTTGGCAGAGACATTGATCTGAGCTCTTTGTGCTTCAGTTTTCTCATGAATGAACTCGCCCCATCAGTAGCCAAAGTATGGTGAGGTTGCCAAAGGTCTCTACTACCACTCCAATGTGCAAAGAAAAAGCACTTCGTCGTGTCTCCTAGGTAGCCAGAAAATATATACAAACCAGTTTGAACTCAATTTAGTTTGAAGCAGTAGGAGCCAAAGATTCAATTTTTCTTTTAAGTAACCCCGTTTACTTTGTATTACTCAGGTCCTTTTGGGATTCTGCTTCGCTCTGGGTTCCTCCCCAAGTACCATCTTTTGGAGGGTTGGGAGGTTACTGGTGCTCTTAGTATCTTTTGGAGGGGGTGGAATGATTGGGTTATTGAGAGCATTGAGGAAAGCAGGATCTCCTTGGCTTCAGCCTGGTCCTTTGGGAGTGCACCAGCTGGTTCCTCTCACTTCTGTGCTTTGGCCGATAATTAGGGCGGCGAGCCTATGTTCCCCTTCTCCTCCACTCGCTGAGGATCTGGTGGTCTCTTGCCATTGACTAAGCTCTGCCTTGGCAGTCCCTAGTACTAGCTAAACTCCTGCAGCCTAATCAGAGTGTTCTGCCCTCCAGACTTTGAAAACCCTCATCCTAACTACAGCAGCCACCCCTGATGAATTTCCAGGTAACATGGAAGCCTGGGAGAGTCAGCCTACAGGGGCCATCCATTCCCAAAACACAGCCCAGAGCAGGAGATTGGCAGGGAATGGACCTGAAAGCAAGCAGGACCAGGAAAGGCACAAACCAGTTTTCCAAAATGCATCTCAGTATTTTTGGATCCACCAGGGGCTCTATCCATTTCATCTTCTGTAGACAGTCTCTCAAGGAGGTACTGATTAAAAGAGAAGCACTAGGCTTTGCTATAACCATTCCGTTAACCTAGGTCATATGGACACATCCTTCAATCTGTGCCACATGTCCTCAGCACTGTGGGTCTTATCAATAAAAACAATGGTTCCATTATTTTCAAAATGTTATCTGCAGACTTTGAAGAGGAGGGCATCGACTTATATACAGAAAAGAATTTTCCGGCCGGGCCTAGTGGCTCAGCCTGTAATCCTCGCGCTTTGGGAGGCCAAAGTGAGTGGATTGCCTGAGCCCGCGGGTTTGAGACCCGCCTGGGCAAATTGGCGAGACCTCATCTCCACAATAAATCAAAAACTAGCCAGGCATGGTAGTGCGCGCCTGTAGTTCCAGCTACTTGGAAGGCTGAGACGGAAGGATCGCCGGCATCCAGCAGGTCGAGGCCGCGGTGGCCGGGAGCCGCCACTGCACTCCAGTCTGGGTGACAGAGGGAGACTCCAACTCAAAAAAAAAAAAGAATTTTCCTTTCAAAATTGAAAGCATTGCTCCAGTATTGAAGTTTAGAAGCTCAAACCCATTCTTACTTATAGCCCTTTGTACATGCCCACTCCTCCAGAAGCGATTAGGATCACTTTCTAATGCTGTAGAATTTCAAATTATGGGCCTTGCTCTGGTCTATTTTCATACACTTTAAATATAGAAACTCTTCAGGTCTGAGAGATTTTCTTGAATTATTTTGTTGTTGATTTCTTCCTTTCCCTTTCCTCTCTTTCTCAAACTCCCGTGTCTTCAGATATCGGACTTGCTGGTCTTCTATGTTTTTTCATCTTTTTTCTCTTCTTTATCTCTTTGTTCTTTGTTCTACTTTCTGGAGATGGCTTTAATATTATATGTCAGTTTTTCTGGTGAGTTTTTAATTTTTACAATTAGATTTCTAATTCCAAATGACTCCTTTTTTGTCTGAATATTTAATTGTAATTGAATCCTGTCTTTTTTTCTGTCGGTAATAGTGTCTTTTTTCTCTTGAAGGAAACTTAGGATAGTAGCCTGATCAGGACAATTTTTAAAATGGGCTGTGCGCAGTGGCTCACGCCTATAATCCCAGCACTTTGGGAGGCCAAGGTGAGAGGATTGCCTGAGTCTGCGGGTTCAAGACCAGCCTGGGCAACTTGGTGAGACCTCATCTCTATAATAAATAAATACATTAATTAATTAGTTAAATAACTGGGCGTGGTGGTGTGGGCCTATAGTTCCAGCTACTTGGAAGGCTGAGGCAGGATCGCCTGAGCCTAGCAGGTCGAGGCTGAGGTGCCCGTGAGCGTGCCACTGCACTCTAGCCTGGGCGACAGAGTGAGACTTCAACTCAAAAAAAAAAAAAAAAAAAAGAGGAGATTTAAAAGCTGGTTGGAAATTCCAGGCACCTGAATGGGGGCTTGTGGATGCTATCAGATGGTATTCAATGATGGAAGCAAAACCTCTATAAATGTTAAAGGATTTTCCCTAGACATCAGACCTGAATAATTGGGGCGGCAGGTCACTAGGGAAGTGAAGGACTGGTAGATCAGATGAGACATCATTAGCAAGTCCTCTTCAGGCACTGACGGGGTGGATAAATCGGGTTTCTAGGGAAGTCCAAGAAGTTTCGCATGTCCGGCCACCAGAGGGTGGCTGCAAATGGGAGCTGAAGGGGGGCATTGTGGGAAACTGTTACCCCTGTGTTGTCATCATGGGTTTGCCACCAGGTGTCTGGTATTTGTCCCCAGAGCCTACAGCTGGGAAGAAGAACTCAACATGGAGTTCAGGACAGAGAACGATGGTTGGAGTCTCCCAGGCAACTCTACAACTTCCAGCATCATATGTAATGGGAATTCTGAAGAGAATACTGACCACTGCTTAATTTTCACCTCCAAATTCCATGCAAGTTCTTCTCATGGCTAACTCTAATTTAGAATCATACAGAGAAAGAGTAATGTAACTCCCAACCTAGCCAAGTTGGGAACAGGACAAAATGGCCTAAGGACTGAAAGCATAACCATAGGGTGATCTGTTTAAGAAGTTAGATTTTTTGGGAAAAGAAGGGTTGGTCAAGTTCCCAGAGAAGACTCTACTCACATGAAGAATGGAGATGTGGTTAACTGCAGCTGGCTATGAAGGAGAGCGGAAGACAGAGGGGTGGCCTCAACAGTGACTGTGTATGTCTATGTATATATTCACGGACTTTGTTTCAAGTAGACTTTTCCTACCCTGACATTAGTTCCCAAGTGTATAGCCATCTGTTTCTTCAGAAGATATATGCTCAGTTTTTTTTTGAAGTTGTAGCTGGAATCACCCCATTTAAAAAGGTATCTGGTATATCCAGTTCCTGAGCATTTGAGAAATTCTGCGACTTAAACCAGGTTTAATTCTTGGCCTCTCCCTTAGTTTGAGATGAACTTTTCTCAGTTCTACTGAGTCTTTTCCTGCTTATGTATTTGCTTTCAAGGTTTAAAATGTTATAGCTATAATCTCTGCAGTAATTTTCCTTCCTGTTGTGTATTTGTGTCCTTAAAACCCTTTGTTGTCATTTTAATGTGGTCTAAAGAGCAAACAGAAATAGATGCATGTGTTCAATATGCCATCTTTGGCTGGGAGTTCACAGAAACTTATTTTATCCTTTTGAAAATACAAGTTATTGAATTTTAAAAATGTTTACATGACACATGGTGGGAGTATTTAGATATAAATTGGCTAAGTGCATATCTTGACTTTTCTCTTATTGCGTACTCTGTGTATGGAATATTAAAATAGCCAGATCTGCAATCCAGCCACGTCAAGAAGATGCATCTGAGTCCAAATTTGTACCAGAATCTCATTTATTTCTTCATTTAATAGGTATATTTTGAGCACCATAACATTTCAGGCACTGTTTTAGGTGATGGGGACACAGCAGTAGCAAACAGAAAATCCCCTACCCTTATAGAGCTTATATTCCAGTAAAAGGAAACATATAATAGGAACAATAAGGTGTTGGCTACAAAGAAAAATAAAGCATGTTAAGAGGACAGAGGCATGGGGTTCTGCTATCTAATATGGAATGAGCAAGGAAGGCCCCACTGGAAGGTCACATCTGATCAGAGGCCTGAAAAAAATGAGGGAAGAAGGAGGGGGAAAAGAATTTCAGGCAGACGAATCAAGGCTGTAAGACATAAGGAGATTAGATTGGTTCAAATAACCTCAGAGGTAAATTGCATGGGTGATTTACAGTTGGTGGGTGCGGTACAGTTCTTAACAGGACTGGATGCCCTGTTGGTACATCAGTCACACCTATGTCCTTGGAGGAGCAAAGAGTCCAGGTAGAAGAATTCATTCTCCATGAAACCAGGCAAGAGGTGAAGGGGCAGCAGGAGAGACGGCAACCTGTGTCTCCACAACCCTGGGCATGAAGGCCGGCGCTCCACGAGGAAGCGCAACCAAGGTTATGAGTTCCGGTAAGGAGGGCTGTCCTTCCCAAAGTTCTGCAGACCTAGACGAAGCCACACCTAACCCAGCCGTCCTGGAAATGAACCACTGGGCTGATCTGTTCTCTGTCCCTGTGGTTAGAAGATGGCTGGTGTCTGCATCTGGTGAGAGCAGGGAACAAAGATGTCCTTTGCTTTTGTCTCAGCAGAGAGGTACTATACGACTGCTACACAAGAAATATGAACAGAAACCAACTGTTGTGCTTTCTGTCACTTGCTAGTTTGTCTCTGTTTCAAAAAGCCCAGCAGACTGACTAAAAAGCTGAAGGAGAATAGAGGTGAGCAGGCAAAAGAAAAGCGCTTATCACTTAAGCAGGTTTGGCAACCAGAAAGGTGAAGATCAAGTTAAATCCTAACAGATTCAGTTGGACTAAAAGATTGGGGATAGGAAGAATAAATATTTAAGAAGAAGGCAATGATATCTTCCTGGGACAAAATTATAGCACACACATATATACACAAAAAGATTTCTTGGAGTTATGCAGCATGATTTTCAAAAAGAAACAAATCTCACTAGATCAACTAAAAAAGAATAGTTTCTGCTGATAATTAAATTAGTAGTTTAGAAGATTAAGTGGGGCGGGAACCCCTAACAGCAAAAATAAAACAAGACACGAAAAGGTGGAAATTATGAGGGAAAGAAAGGAGACCTGAAGGAGTTTTAGAAGTCAGAACATCATTCGATTTGGAATTCCAGAAAAAAAGTCCTCTATTTTGCTTGATCAGAGATGATTGCAGAGCCCAGACAGCTCCACTTGACATCAGAGCCCAGCCAGTGGCTTCACCAGTTCATGGAGCTAAGCCAGCAGTGCCATTCAACCTCAGAGAACAGGAAGAAACCCAGCTCAGACACAGAACTCTATACCAAGATCCACATGTCCAGGTTTGCTACCAGTTGGCCCATTCAGAAACCCAGGCTATACTTAACAGATCAATCACCACCAAAGAACATAAGCAGCCGGGCTCGGGGGCTCAGCCTGTCATCCCGCGCCTTTGGGAGGCTGAGGTGAGTGAATTGCCTGAGCCCGCGGGTTCGAGACCCGCCTGGGCAGTGAGACCTCATCTCTACAATAAATCAAAAAATCAGCTGGGCGTGGTGGCGCATGCCTGTGGTTCCGGCTACTCAGAAGGCTGAGGCGAAAGGATCGCCAGAGCCTAGCAGGTCGAGGCTGCGGTGGCCGGGAGTGGCCACTGCACTCCAGTCTGGGCGACAGAGTGAGATTCCAACTCCAA
Organism: Carlito syrichta; assembly: GCF_000164805.1. Lineage (NCBI taxonomy): Eukaryota > Metazoa > Chordata > Mammalia > Primates > Tarsiidae > Carlito > Carlito syrichta. The sequence continues at coordinate 32,227 of NW_006999770.1, read as the reverse complement.
AAAAAAAAAAAAAAAAAAAAGAACATAAGCAAAGGCTAGAAGCAGTGATCATCTTGTTAAATGCACAGTCATCTATGTAAGGACATAAGAAGTATTAAAAATCGGAGAAATAGGACAGCACCAAAAGAAGCTGATAAAGCTCCCACAATGGAGCCAGAAGAAATGGAGATCTATAAAATGACTGGGAAAATGGTCATTTTTAATAAGCTCAGAGAATCTCAAGAAAATCTGGGTAAAAAATGAAATGAAATTTGGAAAACAATTCATGAACAAAATTAGGAAGTTTGAGCAAAAATATTTTGGAAGTTTTAGAGGTAAACAATGTAATAACTAAACTGAAAAAAATCAATAGCTTCAACAGCAGACTTGATCAAGCAAAAGAACTAGTGAGCTCAAAGGTAGGATATTTAAAATTATTCAATAGGAGAGTAAAAAGAAAACAGAATAAAGCAGGCTCACTCAGAAGGGAATTACAGAACATCATCAAGTGCACCAACCTTTGCATAAGACAGTTTCTAAAGGAGAAGAGAGAAAGATCTAGAAATCATATTAATGGAAATAATGGCTGAAAATTCCCCACATCTGGGGAAAGATGACAACATCTCGGTACAGAAGGCTCCGAGTTCACCAAACCCAACCCTAAGAGGAGTTCACAAAGACGCATCATACTCAAAAGATCAAAAATCAAAAACTAAAGAAAAAAGTACTGAAAGCTCAGAGTTGTTTTGTTTTGTTTTGTTTTGTTTTCAATCAGAGTCTCACTCTGTCACCCAGACTGGAGTGCAGTGGCACGCTCATGGCCACCACATCCTTAACCTACTGGGCTCTGGCGATCCTTCCACCTCAGCCTTCAAAGTAACTGGAACTACAGGCATGCACCATCATGCCCAGCTAATTTTTCTTGAGTAATTGTAGAGATGAGGTCTTGTCAATTTGCCCAGGCTGGTCTCAAACCCGTGGGTTCAGGCAATCCTCTCACCTCGGTCTCCCAAAGTTCTGGGATTACAGATGTGAACCATTGTGTCCAGCCCAGCAGAGAGATATTTTTAAAATTGCATCCAAGGGAATCTCAATATGGCTTTCATCAGATTTCTCAGCAGAAACCCTGCTGGCCAGGAGAGAGTAGGACGATATATTCAATGTACTGAAGGAAAAACTGTCAATCAAGAATACTTTACCTGGCAAAGCTGTCTTTCAAAAACAAGGGAGAAATAAAAGCATTTCCAGATACACAAAAATAAAGTGAGTTCAGCACTACATCTGCTTTACAGGAATTGCTAAAGGGAGTTGTTTAAAACAAAGTGGAAAGATGCTAATCAACAACATAACACATATGAAAGTAAAACCTCAATGTCTAACGAATACATATAATACTCAAAACTCTCTGACACTATAAGGGAATTTAATCCTACTAGGTGAATTAGAAGACTAAACTATTAAAAACAACTGTTGCTACAACAAAAATTTAAGGGATGCAAATTGCAAAGACAAATGTGAATTGACAGCAAAAGCATAAAAAGTGCGGGGGCAGGGGGTGACAGTGTAGAGCTTTTGCACATAATTAAAGGCAACTGTTTGTTATCAGCTTTAAAACACCCATCATAAGGATATTTTATGTAAGCCTCATGATAACCACAAAGCAAAAACCTATAGTAGTTGTACAAAATATAAAAAGAGACGATTCAAAGGATGCCATCACAGAAAACCATCATCTACAAAGTAAGATAGCACAAGAGAAGAAAGAAACAAAGGAGATACAAAGTAATCAGAAAACAAATTTAAAAATGGCAGTAGCAAGCATTTGCCTATCAATCATTACTTTGCATGTAACTGGATTAAATTCTCCAATAAAAAAACCACAGAATGACTGAATGTATTTTTAAAAAACAAAAACAAGATCCCATCATAGGCTTCCTACAAGAAACCCAATTTTCTAGTAAGGACACACATAGATTGAAAGTAAAGAAATGAAAAAAGATATTCCATAGAAATGGGTACTAAAAGAGAACCAGGGTGGCTATACTTAATGTTAGACAAAGTATATTTTTAAGCCAAAAACAAGGCCAGGTGCAGTGGCTCAAGCCTGTAATCCCAGCACTTTGGGAGACGAAGGCAAGAGGACTGCCTGAGCTCAGGAGTTTGAGACCTGCCTGGGCAACTTGGTGAGACCTCATCTCTACAACAAATCAAAAAAATTAGCTGGGTGTGGTGGCACTCACCTGTATTCCCAGCTACTTGAAAGGCTGAGGCGGAAGGATCGCCGGAGCCCAGCAGGTCGAGGCTGCGGTGGCCGGGAGCGGCCACTGCACTGCAGCCTGGGCGACAGTGTGAGATTCCAACTCAAAAGTCAAAAACGATAAAAATAGGCAAAGATGGCCATAATATAATGATAAAGAGGGTAATTCACCAGGTAGACATAAGAACTGTAAATAGATATGCACCCAACATCAGAGCACCTAAATACAAATGGGGAACCCTCCCCAAAATGGAATTGTTTTTCGGAGGGCAAGCCCCTTGTAGGACAGTCTTCCCCTGCTAGGTAAGTGTTTTAGGAACCCTTCGGCATCGCCGTACCAGCTAGCATTGTTGTAAGAGGCTGTGTTCGGCTTCAGTGAATTTTTTTGGAGATCCTTTCAACAAGCTTGCCTGTTTCATGATGGGTGGTTAACGGGCACACCTGCCCACGTCACACTAAAGGTTCAGCCATTTCTGACCAAAACACCGTGTGCCCCATGCCCTGCCTTCCCAATTTGCCCTCTCTCTCCCCAAGTAACTTTTTTTTTGTTTCCCCGGATGAAAACAGTCCTCAAAGGGAAGTGTTTTGCTGATGTGAAAGAGGTGAAACAAAAAACGATGGAAGTACCAAAAGGCATCAAAACTGACGAGTTCAGACATGGTTTTGAGTAGTGAAAAAAGCATCTCAGTAGGTATATTGCATCAAATGGAGAGTACGTTGAAGGTGACCAAAATTTAAACATGTAAGGATAGGTACACAATTTTTTATAAATAAATTCCATTTTGGGAGAGGGGTCCCACCTCATACATAAAGTGTTTATTCAATAACCTGAAAGGAAAGATTAATTGTAATACAATAATTGCAGAAAACCTCGATACTCCAATTTCAACAATAAACATATCATCTAGACAAAAAACCATAAGGAAACATTGAACTTGCATTGCTCTTTAGACCACGTGGACCTAACATACACAGACACACAGACTATTCTGTCCCACAGAATACACATTCTTCTCAAGTGCGGATGGAACATTCTCCAGGATAGAGCACACGAGAGCATACATCTCTTAACAAATTTTTTTTTTTTTTTGAGTTGGAGTCTCACTCTGTCGCCCAGACTGGAGTGCAGTGGCACGCTCCCGGCCACTGCAGCCTCGACCTGCTGGGCTCCGGTGATCCTTCCGCCTCAGCCTTCCAAGTAGCGGAACTACAGTCACGCGTCACCACACCCAGCTAACTTTTAATTTATTGTAGAGACGAGGTCTTGCTGCCCAGGCAGGTCTCGAACCCACGGGCTCAGGCCATCCACTCACCTCAGCCTCCCAAAGGCGCGGGATTACAGGCTGAGCCACCGAGCCCAGCTTCTTAACAAATTTAAGAAGATTGAAATCATATCAACTATCTTTTCAGATTACAATGACATGAACTAAAAGCCAATAACAGGAGAAACAAATATGTGGAAATTAAACAACATGCATCCACACCAATGGATCACAGAAGAATTTTTTTTTTGGAGTCAGAGTCTCACTCCATCGCTCAGGCCGAAGTGCAGTGCCACACTCACGGTCACCTCAGCATCAACCCGCTGGGCTCCAGGGATCCTTCCATCTCAGCCTTCCAAGGAGTTGGAACTACAGACACACACTACCACACCCGCTTTATTTTTGATATATTGTAGAGAAGAGGTCTTGCCAAGTTACCCGGGCTGGTCTTGAGCCCATGGGCTCAGGCAATCCATTCACCTGGGCCTCCCAAAGTGCTGGGATTACAGGCTGAGCCACTGAACCCGGCCAGAATTTTTTAAAACTAAAATATACTCAGGAATAAACAAAAATGAACAGCACACCAAAACTTATGAGATGGAGTGGAAGCAGTCCTAATAGAAAAATTTAACCGGGCATGGTGGCTCACGCCTATAATTCCAGCACTTTCAGAGGCAGAAACAAGAGTATTTCCTGAGCGCAGGGGTTCAAAACTAACCTGGGAAACTTGGTGAGACCTCGTCTCTACAATAAATCAAAAAATTATCCGGGTGTGGTGGCATGCACCTGCAGTTCCAGCTACTTGGAGGGCTGAGGCGGAAGGATTGCCTGAGTCCAGCAGGTTGTGGTTGTGGTGGCCGTGAGCATGCCAACACACTCCAGTCTAGGTGGCAGAGTGAGACTCTGACTCAAAAAAAATATGTATAGTGATAATTGTCTACATCAAAAAGAAAATCACAAATAAACAACCCAAAATTACACCTAGGGAAAAAAAAAAAAAACTAGGAAAAGGAGAGCAGGCTGAACTGGGTGGCTCAAGCCTGTAATCCCAGCACTTTGGGAGGCCGAGGTGAGAGCATTGCTTGAGCCCAGGGATTCAACCAGCCACGGCAACTTGGCGAGACCTCTTCTCTACAATAAATCAAAATATTAGTCGGGCATGGTAGCATACGCTTTTGGTTCCAGTAACTTGGAAGGCTGAGGCAGAAGGATTGCCTGAGCCCAGCAGGTCAAGGTTGCAGTGGCTGTGAGCATGCCCCTGCACTCCAACCTGGGTGACAGAGTAAGACTCTGACCAAAAAAAAAAAAGAAAGAAAGAAAAAGAAGAGCAAACTAAGCCCAAAGTTAGCAGAAAGAAGGAAATAAAGATCAGAGCAGAGATAAATAAAAGAGACTTTAAAAACAATAGAAAAAAAATAATGAAACAGAATTGATTTTTTGAAAAGAGAAAATTGACAACCCTTAGGTAGACTAACTAGGGAAAGAGACAACTCAAATTAAACAGCTCAGAAATGAATGAGGAGACTTTACAACTGATACCTCTGAAATATGAAGGATCATATGGAAATACTGTGAACAATGATATGCCAACAAACTGGATAATCTAGAAGAAATGGAAAGATTCCTAGACATACAGTATACTGAGACTAAATCATGAAGAAATAGAAAATCTGAAGACCAGTAATGAGTAAAAAGACTGAATTAGTAATATAAAGTCTCACATCAAAGAAAAGCTCAGGCCATGGATAGTTTCCCTGCTGAATTCTACTAAACATTTAAAGACTACTAGTTTTTCACAAACTCCTCTAAAAAAATCCAAGTGAAGGGAACACTTCCAAACTCATATTACAAGGCTCACATTACCCCGATACCAAAGTCAGACAAGGATCCTACAGGAATAGAAAATTACAGGCCAATACCCTTGATGAACATACATGCATACATCCTCAACAAAATATTAGCAAACCAATTCAAAAACATATTAAAATAATCACTCACCATGATCAAGTTGGATTCATCCCAGAGAGGCATGTATGATTCAACATATGCAAATCAGTAAATATGACGCATCACATTAATAAAATGAAGGATGAAAATAGTGTGATCATCTTAATAGACGCAGAAAAGGCACTTGACAAAATTCTCTCTTTTAAGATAAAAACTCTCAACAGATGAAGTATAGGGGAATGTGCCTCAACCCAGCAAAGCCACATATGACACACTGATAGCTGACATCATTCCCAGTAGTGAAAAGGTGAGAGCTTGTCCTCTAAGATCAGTCGGGACAAGACAAGGCTGGCTTCTCTCACCTCTTCTTTTCAGCATGGTACTGGAAGTCCTGGTAACAGTGATTAGGCAAGAGAAAGACATACAATGTGTCCCAACAAGAGAGGAAGAAGTAAAGTTGTCTCTCTTTGCTGACACCAGAATCATATACGTGGAAAACCCTAAAGATGCCACTAAACAGCTGTTAGAACTGATAAATCCAGTAAAGTTATATGATACAGCAACAACAAAAATCAGTAGCATTTTTATATACTAATAAAACAACTATCAAAAAATAGGAGAACAATTCCACTTATGATAGCAACAAAAATTTAAATACTTAGGCATAAACTCAGCCAAGAAGGTAAAATATTTTTATACTGTGGCCGGGCTCGGTGGCTCAGCCTGTAATGCGGGACTTTGGGAGGCTGAGGTGAGTGGATTGCCTGAGCCTGCGCGGGTTCAAGACCCGCCTGGGCAACTTGGCGAGACCTCATCTCTACAATAAATAAAAAATTAGCTGGGCGTGGTAGCGCGTGCCTGTAGTTCCAGCTACTTGGAAGGCTGAGGCGGAAGGATCGCCGGGGCCCAGCGGATCGAGGCTACGGTGGCCGGAGCACTGCACTCCAGTCTGAGCGACAGAGTGAGACTCCAACTCAGAAAAAAAAACAAACAAACTGTGAAACACTGATGAAAGAAATGAAAGAAAACACAAATAAATAAAACTATCTCGTGTTCTTGGATTAGATTAATAATGTGAAGATGTTCATATTACCCAAAGTGACTGCAGAGTCAATGCAATCCCTACCAAATTTCCAATGTCTTTTTTCAAGAAAGAGGAAAAAAATCCTCAAATTCATACGGAACCATGAAAGACTTCGAATAGCCAAAACTGTCTTAAGCAAAAAAATAAAACTGGAAGCGTCATATTTTCTGATTTCAAACATATCATAAAGTGATTTATAATCAAAATAACATGATATTGGCATAAAAACTGACACAATGACCAATGGAACAAGATAGAAAATCCAGAAGTAACCCCCTGTGTTTGTGGTCAATTGATTCTTGGTATGCAGAAAGTATCCCACCTCTTCTGGGACTCTGCACATAAAGAGAAACATTGTAGCCAAGTCGAAAGAAATAATAAATAGTAACAAACAACAAAAATACAAAGAAGAACAATGATGGAGAAACTGTTTTACTAGATATTAAAATTTGTGATTAAGCTGCTGTAACCCAATCAGTAAGGTATTGGAATAATGAGAAATAATTAGTAAGTTTAATATAAAGCATTGAGAAATGGATGCAAAGATATATAGGCAATTAATATGCATACTATATATCTTTATACAGGCATTGAGTTATTTATTTAATAAACGATGTTAACATAATGGGTTATCCAGCTGGGAAAAAGAAAAAAACCCAGGACAGGACTTCTGTCTCATCACATACATGTCATACGTAAAATTAATCCAGGATTGATTGAAGGGCCAAATGTTAAAACAAAGACAATAAGACATTAGACAAAATTATAAAAGAAAATTTAATAAACAAAGGGCAAAGATATTTCTAAGCAAGACATAAAGGAAAAACAGATATATTTGTTCAATCAAAGTTAAAAACACATTTTATAGTAAGTTATAATCCCAAATCCATTCAAAAACAAAATATATTTTGGGGGAAAGCAGTAGTAATAATAATAAAAACATTAACTTCTTCTTCTTCTTCTTCTTCTTCTTTTCTTTTTTTTGGTTGGTGTCTCAATCTGTTATCCAGGCTGGAGTGCAGTGACTTACTCACGACCACCACAGACTCGACCTGCTGGGCTCAGGCACGCCTTCTGCCTCAGCCTCCCAAGTAGCTGGGACTACAGGCATGCACCACCATGCCTGACCAATATTTGTGATTTACTGTAGAGAGTAGGCCTCACCAAGTTGCCCAGGTTGTTCTCAAACCCCTAGGCTCAGGCAATCCTCTTGCTTCGGCCGCACAAAGTGCTAGAATTGCAGGCGTGAGCAACCATGACTGGCAGTAACTAATTTTAATTAGCACTTTCATGGACTAGACACTGTTCTAAGTGCTTTACATATATCAATTGATTAAACTCTCATAGTAACTCTTTGTAGTGGATGTGTTATTAACTCCATGCTAATATCCACGGAGCTAATAACATTCCTTCCAGGATATCACACAATATTTAGTTGTCACACTGTGTTATATATGACACGGAAGGCTAAAACTCCTAATATACAAAGATCTTCAAAACTGTTAAGAAAAAACACAGATAATCCAATAACAATGGACACAGACTCTGAATGGAAAAACAACTAAGAAAATCCAAATAATGAATAAATGTATGAAAAGATGCTCAAAGCCAAAGGAATAGAAATTAAAGAAAGAGTAAAATAGCATTTTTCTTTCATCAAATTGGTAAACCTCTGAGAGAGACATCTAGCTTGGTGAGGATGAATAGCTGTCATTCACTGCTAATTAGAATGCCAATTCCCTACTTTTAGGACAGTAAACTTAGAAACAACCTGAATAGGATCCATAAAGTTATGGTTGAAAAATATTATGGCATTTCCACAATATGGAATTTTGTGATGCTGTATAGAAAGTTGACTCTATATGTTGATCTGGAAAGATGTTCATACATGGTGTGACATAAAGTGCAAATTCAAGATTAATGCAATTCTAGAAGAATGTATATCATATGATCCACTAAAAAATTGATCTATGTATATATCTGTTTTTATGAACATGGGAAATGGTGTGAAGGATACTTACCACACTGTTAATACTTAACTTTATCCTTACGTATCTCTGTATTATTTCACAGTCACGTTGAACATGTAATTTTGTCATTAAAGATTCACATATTATATTTAAATTGCATATGTTATGATAATCCAGTTTGTTAAAAAAATGGTTAAAATTTTAAATAGCTAATTTGGTATGAGCACTTAAAAATAAGTTAAAGTAGTGAAGACTACCAGTTTTTGCAAAAGAACCATAAATTCGGCAAAGCACAAACAGTAAGATATGCACTTATTTCTAATAAACTTTGTATTTTAGAAGAGTTCTAGAAAAATTTAAAGATAGTTCAGAGAATTACTATGTATTTATCTCCCAGTTTACCTTATCATTAAACATCTTACATTAGTATGGTCCATTTACAACTAAGGGACAGATATTGATTCATTATTACTAGGCAAAAGTCTGTATAAAAATATAAAGTTTTCATTCAGTGTTATTTATTTGTTTATTTATTTGAGTCAGAGTCTCACTCTGTTGCCCAGGCTGGAGTGCAGGGGCATGCTCACGACCACCGCAGCCTCAACCTTCTGGGTTCAGGCAATCCTCCTGCCTCAGTCTTCCAAGTAGCTGGAACTACAAGTGCATGCTACCATGCCCAGCTTATTTTTTGATTTATTGTAGAGACGAGTTCTCACCAAGTTGCCCAGGCTGGTCTCAAACCCCTGAGCTCAGGTAATCCTCTCATCTCGACCTCCCAAAGTGCTGGGATTACAGGCTTGAGCCACTGAGCCCGGCAATTTTTTTTTAAATCACAAGTTCTTTTACTATTTCAGGATTCCATTCAAGGTTACCACATTACATTTAGTTGTCACATCTTATGTTTTCAGTGGCTATAACAGTTTCTCAGACTTGTTTTTGAAGACCCTGACAGTTTTGGAGAGTTCCGGCTAGATATTTTGTAGAATCATCTTCTCAATGATAACTTTTGCTGATATTTCTCATGATTAGACCAGCATTGTGGGTTTGGGAGAAAGGTCACAGAGGTAAAGTGCTATTTTTATCATGTCATAACAAGAGTGCATCCTATCAACAAGACTTAAACTGTGGATGCTGACATTTGTCACCTAGCTAGGTAGTGTTTGTCAGGTGTTTCCTCTGTAAAGCGACTCTTTTATTTCTCTTTTCTCCATGCTACAATTTTTGGAAGGAAGTCACTAAGCTTAGTCCTTACTGAAGGAGTGGAAGTTGTGTTCTGCCTCCCTGAGAACACAGTATCTACATAAACCGGTTGGAATTCTGTGTGAGGGCTTCGTCTCTTCTCCCTTATTTATTTATTCAATCATTTATATATTAACATGGACTCATGCATATTTATTTTATACTGAGTAATCATCGACTACTACTTATTTTGTTGCTAAAATTGTGTCGTTTTGGCCAATGAGAGTGCCTTAGTTGGCTTCTGCGTCTTTTTGATGTATCTCTGTCATTGTGGGTCTTGTTTTATTTTGAGCACTTACTTTCAACACTGCAAGATGATGCAACTCATGTTGCATATTGCTTTCCCCAGTACCAGACTCAGCCGTTCATCCAAGAACCACTTGTTCTTTTTGTCGGAGAAGGCTCTTAGAAACCAAATCTGGTGCTAGGTATGCTCGTCGCTTTTGGGGTGTCATTGCACCTAGGCCACTTCAACTGGTAGCGCAAGGACATAGACTCGTATATACCAACCCATGTATATACATGCTACATGTTTCCAATGTGTGTCTATATTACGCTAAACACGAATTCATGCATATGTCTCCAACTCTAATCCCTTTCCAAGTACATCATTCTAGGCTCTTCTGCTTGCTTTTCTGTGAACTCCCACTCTAACAGCGAGACACCTGGCTCCCATCATCTGCTGTCCACTTGAATTTTCAATCCCAGCATAGATAGATAACCATATTAGAACTGGCAAACTATACTACTGTGGAGAAATATTTTATCCACTAAAGCACAGAGCTCGTGGACAGTTTCTTCTGCCTTTAGTCTTACAGACTCCACATACTTCCAAAGTTACTTAGGTTTGTATATGTTTCTCTCACTTTCTACAATTGTTTTATAATTTGTTGTTGTTTTTTTAGAAACAAATCATTATATTTCAGATCTGTGTTTCCACATGCTCTATGATTGGAGAATTTAGTCAAATGTCGAGTGGCTTTTACTCTGTTCTAGGATGTGTATTTATATACTGTCAGAGTTTGGAGAATCCTAGCCAAATGTTGGGTTAGGACTTTTCAAAATGAGAGACATTTGACCATTTTAAGTTAATCTGCTTGTTGGAACTGTTGCATCACAAAGAGAAAAATAATCCTCAAGATGTAAAAGCCGGCCAAAATGTTTAATTTTTTCTACTTCAAACACAACGACAAGCAATATCCAGATAGTCCCTGCACTTTCCTGCCCTTGGCTTAAAGGCGAGACCCTTTAATTTTCCCAATGGTCTGGAGTTCCAGAGGTGGGGTAAGTGTCAAAAGATTTTCTCAACACTTACAGGAGAGCTTCTGCCAGCAGGAGTCAGTTACTGTCAGGAGGGGTGGAAGTGTTCCAGTTCCTCCTATTATGTTCCTCAGGAAGGAAGTTGTGGACCCATGGTGAGTCCCACTCATAATCCTCTTCTCTCATTTGGAGTAGTGAGGGTAGTTTCTCCTTATCCTTCATAAAAACAAAAAAACCCAAGTCTGGTGTCTGGAATAAAAAAAGAAGTTTGAGTTGAGGATTTACACACTACTGGTTTACACATGGTGGTAGAAGATATTTTAAGCTCCTCAAATGAGATTTTTTTTAAAGGTCTACCATAAGGTATTCATCTCTCTGTGCTAAAAAAAAAAAAGGACTCACAAAACATATACAAGTATTTTCAGAGTCAACTAAATAGCTTTGTGAATGAACTCGTGCACATGTTGAAAAGCTCATGGGTTTTAAATTCCACATCTAGTGGGCATTCTGTGGAACGGCACGGTAGGATGGTTTGAAAATCAGCCTCTGAGAACACCCTCCTAGAATGTTACCAATTCTGTTATTATTCTTTTTTTTTTTTTTTTTGAGTTGAATTCTCACTCTGTCTCCCAGACTGGAGTGCAGTGGCCACTCCCAGCCACCGCAGCCTCACCTGCTGGGTTCTGGCGATCCTTCCGCCTCAGCCTTCCAAGTAGCCGGAATTACAAGTGCGCGCTACCACGCCCGGTTAATTTTTTGATTTATTGTAGAGATGAGGTCTCGCTGCCCAGGCGGGTCTCGAACCCGCGGGCTCAGGCATCCACTCACCTCAGCCTCCCAAAGGCGCAGGATTACAGGCTGAGCCACCGAGCCCGGCTTGTTATTATTCTTAAAACAGTCTTTAAGGATTGTATTTTGAAGTGACTTTTTAGGCTGTTGTTCCATGATAAAGTCATTTTCCAGGCAGTTCCTTATGGAAGTGGCAATTTAATTTCAACAACTACAGAGATGCTCCTGGTAAAACCTCAGTATAGGTTACCCCTTGGAGAATTCTCTTTGAGATGAAGGAATGCTACCCCATGGTGATTCCATCAGGATTGCTACCATGGCGATCCTTGGCTGTGTTAAACTGGCCCCTTTAGAGCCCCACTGACACAATTTTCACGTTTTTGTTACACACATGATTCTCCATGAATTTTAACTGATAATTTTCATTTAGCATGAATGTTCACTATGTCCTTAGAATTGACATTCACTGGCCTTTTTAAAATTTATCTTTTTGAGTCTCTCTGTCACCTGAGCTAAAGCGCAGTGGCATTATCACAATTCATTGTAGCCTTAACCTCCCGGGCTCAGGTGATCCTTCCGCCTCAGCTTCCTGAGTAGCTGGGAATACAGGCATGCACTATCATGCCTGGCTAATTTTTTGATTGTTTTGTGGAGATGAGATCTCACCATGTTACCTAGGCCGATCTAAGACTCCTGGGCTCAAACAATCCTCCCACTGGGCCTCCCAAAGTGCTGGGATTACAGGTGTGAGCCGTGGTACCTGGCCCATTGGCGTCATCACGCCCCTGGAACAACAGTGAAGAAATCAAGGCTCTAGAGTAGAATTTGTATTGATGAGTTTTGCCAAATAGACAAAGTATAGATCAAATAAATTATGGTAGACAACATAAAGTATTCTCTATTGATCGATTCAACATCATTCTCTGCAGAGCTTATGTGTGTCTGTACCACATGCGGCCAGAAACCATGTGTTTCTAGAAGCTCTTGGTCAAATTTACCTTTACTTGACATACTATTATTTTTTTCTTCATTTCGGAAAAAATGCAAAAAAACCCACAAAAAAACCTGTGACTTTATTTTTTTCGTGACCAAGTCACACCACTGACAATGGCAACTCTCACTGGGAAGCAGGGAAAGTACATGGATTTTTGCAGCACATAAACTAAATCCTACACAATGCCTGTTGTGTGTATTATGGAGAATGGGATTGTTCTAAGACTTATATTGTGAAACTGTTTTCTAGTTGCTAATTATGAAATAACTTCATATCCCAAATTATTTTTCTATCTGGGTAAGAGCCAGTAATATGATGTTTTACAGTTTATAGATTAAATATAAAACTTGGTTAAAGAGACTGTATAATAAGAGGTGAAGAAGCTTGGCTCTGGAACAAGACTGCCTGGTTTTTAATCCAGCTCCACTACTCACCACCTGGTGTTATAGGACCTTAAATACGTTAGTTATCTTTTTTGTGCGCCTCTGTGTCTGCTTTGGAAAAACAGAGCACAACGAATTCTACGCCATAGCATTATGGTGGGTATATCAGATGGATACATACATGTCAACTGCTTAGGAAAAAATCACAGTATAGAGTAAACATTTAATAAATGTATACATCACTGAGCACCTATCATACCACAATCTGTTTTAATTTGTGTGGTAATGTACTTTGGTTTTCAACAGTTACTTAGAAACTATTTGGTGCTTGTAACCAAATAGAAACTGCAGAGTATATCAGCTTCCTAATAGCCGGCTTATTACGTTATAACTCACAGCAAAACTTGGAAGGAATTGAAAAACATAATTAGTTATTCTGAAATTACAGTATGAATATCTACTGCCTAATGGAGTAGTCATCTACAGTCTATGCTATAATCTATATAAAGCTGTGTCTCATGGCTTTCACTCTGAATCAGCCTGAGCAAGATATGCAGCTGTGGAAGAAACACATATAAAAACAAAACACAAGACAACACCCTTAGAAATGCGGAAAGCAATTTAACTGACCAATATCGCAACAAAAATCACCAGAGAGGAGATTCAGGCAAATCCTCTTTCCCAGGCAGCTTCTTCAAGCCCTGCACTATGTCGCAGAGCAGTGTATCCAAAGCTCGTCCTCAGGACCTCCCAAGACTCCCTGAAGCCAGCCAGGATTGATCCTTACCTTTCTTACCCTCTTTTCCTTTAGAAACTGTGTTTTTCTTTTGCAGGCAACTCTTTGTCGGTTCCAATAGAAAGCAATCTCGCTCAACCCCCCTTCATTCTTCCTTTATTTTGGTCCCCTCATCTGTACAACAAAATCTAGGCACTGAAGAGGCAAAATAAAATGACTCATAGTGGTCAGGGCGAAAAAGAAAATACAAAAATATTTTTATATTTTGCTATGCCAAATCGAGTTATAAGATAGAGGGAAGCCGGGCTCGGTGGCTCAGCCTGTAATCCCGCGCTTTGGGAGGCTGAGGTGAGTGGATCGCCTGAGCCCACGGGTTCGAGACCTGCCTGGGCAGCGAGACCTCATATCTACAATAAATCAAAAAATCAGCCGGGCGTGGTAGCGTGTGCCTGTAATTCTGGCTACTTGGAAGGCTGAGGCGGAAGGATCGCCGGAGCCCAGCAGGTCGAGGCTGCGGTGGTCGGGAGCGGCCACTGCACTCCAGTCTGGGTGACAGAGTGAGACTCCAACTCAAAAAAAAAAAAAAAAAGCTAGAAGGAAAACCAGAATATGTGATAATACAAACACAAACATTTAGTATTTATTTTTCAATGCTCACATATGCTTACTATTCACTTGACCAAAAAATATGGAAAAATAGCTGTAGTTACATAACCTGGCTTCTTCAGATATGTAGGATGATTTTTAAGACTTAAGCCTAACTTTAAATAGAAATTGATGATTAACTGGTTCTGATAAAAAGGAGAAATGACTTGTTACACCTTGAAGAAGTTATATATGAATGGTAGCATGTGGTTTGGTACATGTCCTTGTTTCCAAAAAAAAGCCACAAAAAATATTTAAATTCTGCTTCATAAGAATATTTAGTAGAGCTGTCCTTTTTGAATCTTTGAATTTTTTGGAATTACTAATAATTGTATTACTTTTTCTGCTCTAGAATATGAAAGGATGTGGGAAATTACAGTCAAATTACTTGTAAGGTTTAGAGGGAGAATTCCTGTTGGAACATCAGAAAGGGACAGTGCATTGTACCATGTTCAGTAAATCTATGTATGCTCCGGTTTCTCTGACAAAGTTTACTGCTAAAACATTCTTTTATAATGAGATAGTTGAATCAGGAGTAGATAAATTGATCTAATATTTAGTTTTTACCAAGTGATAGAAGATTTGATTGCTTTATACTAATGCCTAACCACATCCCAAAATGAGTTTTCAGGTTAGGAGCAGTTTTTGGAATATGTTACAGATGGTATAATCATTTGAGAGATGTTTGGGGTTTAAATGAAGATAAATCAATAACTAAAAATATTCTTGTTATAAAAAATAAAAACTATCCTAGGGATGAAACTGACACTTTTTTGGGTTCAAGAGCATTCGTTTGGATGTATAGGAGAAAATTATGAGCTATATTGTTATTCTCCACCACAGGGAAGCAGTTTTCTAAAATACATCGATCTTCTGAAATAGAAATGTACACAATCAATAGCAAGAGTTTTTTGTACTTCAACTTATTACCTAGTAAAACTCATTTTTCTTGCATTCAAAGTCTTAAAAGTTAGATATCAAAAAGAATGGTTTGTCTTGATTTTTTGCATTAGAAAATGGTGTAAAGTAGATCTAAGGATTAAACCTATGGGGAAAAATTAATCATTCAATTCTTCCCTGTGTAACTTATTGTTAACATCACAACTGTATATTAGTAACATTTCAGAGTAAGTGTGGGTAGCACTTTACGTTTAACTGAGAGAGGGTTGCCCAGAAAAAGAACTAATGTTGTTTCATTAGTTCATTCGGAAGATAGGTTCTCTTCTAAGCACCATTATAAAATAACAGTGATTTAGAGAAAAGTACTTTTCCCGCAGACTAGTTGTCAGATAATGTTAAGACTTTTCCCATACAACCATCCTTATGTCCTGTTAGTGACATTTAGTAAGTTCTGAAGACATATGCAGAGTACAAAGCTATGCTATAATGTAGTCATTAACAGAAAAGTGACTATACCCAAGATACAAGTTATGATTCTCTTCTATTGGATGCTTTTTGTTCCTGTGTCAATTTGCTCCTTTGTAATATATAAAGCAAGGGACAGCAAAAAGTCCAGCATAAAGTGGAGAGGCAATTGTAAACTCTCAACTGCCGAGATTAACGATGTGCTTTGGTTCTGCAGAAAGCCAAACAGCAAGACACTGAATTAATAGGAGGCAGAATCTTGGCTGTCACTCACTGTTTGCCCACAGGTTCCTGAAATTTGCTGTGTTCTGAAATGTGTAGTGAAGTAGCTGATGGCAGAATATCTCTTCACTAGAATTCGACTCTTCCTTTTAGGTCTAATGAGTGCTGTTGAAAAAGAAATCACTAGTCTTAAAAATTTGCCCTAAAAGGCTCTGTCTCGAGACAAAACAAGTAGTGCTATCATTAGTAGACACAGGCTTACTAGCAACAGAAGAACATAAAAAATAGGCTTACTTCACTAGCTTACTAACTTGGAAGGTAATACATTTCTAGATCACTGACTATTAGTTGAGATAAAGAATTTTAGACATCATCAAGTATATTACCAATATCCTTCCTCAAATCATCAAGCTAAGAAAAATAATGAAGTAGTGACAGAATAAATTGTTGACATTAGGTAGAACAATGTAAGTTTGCATTTGCTGTGACTATAGTTGAGGGGAAAAATTTTCTTTTGTCTTATAATTTTTCTTGTTTTAAAAACGTTTGACTCCAAAGAGCTCAGCTAATTCTTTTCCTTTTTAAAATCTTAAAGTATTTCACTGACAAATTAAGTTATATATATTCAAGTTGCACAATATGATATTTGTATATGTTGTATACTAATTACCAGTTAAATTTAGAACTGTTTTTTAAAAATTGTTTTTCTGGGACAAACACATGGACTTTGCAGCAACTTGGATGGATTCACAGAAACAAAGAACAGAGCACCATATGTTCTCACTCATAAGCAGACCTTGAACAATTATAATACTATAAGAAAGCGATTGGCCGTAGTGGGAAACAGTTGGTGGGGGTGGGGGGTGGGATTGGCAGTTGGGGGAAACTGCTGGGGGAGGGAGGGGTATGCCTCATCAACAAGGGTACCTGCATAATCAACGTTTGTATCCCTAACCCTGAATTGCATCTTTATAACAACAACAAAAAAAAGTTTTTCTGGAGATCTTGATTCTTTAGTGAGTAAGTGGACAATGTTGTACTTTTGTGTCTTAAGAGCACTTTTTTCCATCTACATACCACATAGCTCCCTTAATGGAAGTACTGACAATACCGTACTGTCACTCTTCCTTATGTCTACTATAGATGATCAAAGTTGTAATGAGCATTAGTGACCATTGTGGTTGTATTCTGTGTCTTGACATTTGATATCAGGCCTAGGCATGAGACAGAGAAAACTACAAAGGAAGCCAGGGTGACACCTATTACACATATTAGAGATATGAGATTTTGGATTCTATCACTATCTCTAAATCTATACAATCTGGAAGTGCTCAATTTTAGATGATTAGTGAATAATTTTGTTCATACCACTTCCATGCCCTGCCCACGATTATTTCTGGTACTTTTCCATTTATGTCTCCTTACAAATTACCCCAAAAAAAGGGGGGGGGGTAGAGAAAGCAAAAGTCAGTGACATTTCATATTTTAATGTTAATTAAAAGCTTTGGGGTTTATATAGTTTTTTTTGTACAAGAATAGTACTCTAGACATTTTACTAGAGAAATTTTGTTTGAATATGCCAGCTCATAAGTATTGGGCCAAGGAAGGTTAGCTCAAGTTGGCTGACTGTCAAGAAACCTCAGAGGATAAGCACCACCTTGGAGAATTTGCCAGTCTAACACTAGGGTGTGACACAGTGTTTTAGGGTTTTAAAATTGCTAATAGTTGTATCAATGCACCACAGTTGAAAAACCAGAAATTCACTCAAAATAGATCAAGTAAAAATGTGATATATCTGCAGGCTAGAGAAGAATCTCATTGAAAAAGTTCAGGATGTAAAGACAAATCTCAAAAACCGAAAGTCAGTATCTCTCTGTCTGCACTTCCCTTTGTGTATTCATTCTGGTTTCTCTTTGTAGACTGATTCTCTCTGCCTATCTTCTTTCCTTTTGCTTATATTGTTGAGGTCATTTTATTAATTTACAAAAAGACTATAACTTCCAAAGGTTGTATGCATAGGTCCAAACTTACCAATATGTACATATTAAATGTGTGTATCTTTTGCATATCAAATCTACCTCAGTAGAGATGTTTAGATAGTTTGGCGAACACAGAGTCATGAACTAGGTACGGCTATATAATTTCCAACAGCAGCAAATGATTTGAAACTGGACCCTTCTCGTAAACTTTGCTTAAGTGATTCGGGAGGTCATTTTATAATGTGTGATCCCATGGGGGTAGACCCCATTATTCAGAGTCTCAGTGATTTGAATGTGAATCAAGGGACACAGACATGAAGCCAGTTTGAAAACTGTGCATACTGGATTCTCCTTGTGAAGTCAGACAAGAGCTGGCTCCTCAGAGAGCCAGAACAATCATCAAGCACAAGGCACAGGAAAGAAAAGAAGCAGCACAGATAGACTAGCAAAGAGAAAAACGGAGCAAATACATGAACATAAATAGACAAGGACCTTTGCAGCCCCAGAGTGAAAAAGACCCAGGCAGCAATGGCCAGTCTTGGAAGCCTGGGCTTGGGTTGCAAATCTGTTTGCTTGAAATTTTCCTGTAGCCTAGAAATGTATGGTGTTTTTATTTGATTTACTTTAGGTTAAGTACAGACTTATAGGCAAATGCACCATATATACATGTATATATATAAACAAAGTAATACATACACATGCTTTAAAAGTCAAATAATAATTCAGGGTTTACAATGAAAAGTAGCAGGTTATACCACTGTTCATTCCCTAATAACTTCTTTTCTGAACCAACTACTTTCAATTCTTAAATTGTTTTTTAAAATTTATCTTGATTTTCTAAAACTTTTATTTAAATTTCTATTTCTTATATCAATTTTATCATTATAACTTGATTTCTTACTGTGCAAGCTACGTTTCCATTTTTCCAATATGATTATATCATAATCTTTGTTAAAATCATCTAGTTTGTAGATTATTATGGCTATGGTATGTGCGATTAATCTGTACATAATGTTCACTGCTGGACACAAATTGTACAATGGTTATATTTCCTTTTGAAATTACCAATTGTCTTAGTTTGGGAGGGTTTAGATTTTTAAATAACTATGATGAATTCTTCCCCAAACTCTGCAACAAAAATCTCTTTAAAAAAAAGAAAAACTAAGTCTTGGTTATGTTAAAAAACATCAGGAAATTATTAATTTTCTTTTGATCTTAGAGAAATCATACTAGGGGCCAGGCATGGTGGCTCACACCTGTTATCTCAGCACTTGGGTGGCCAAGGTGAGAAGATCGCCTGAGGCCAGGAGTTCAAGACCCACCTGGACAGCATAGTGAGACTCCGTCTCAATAATAATAATGATGATAACAGCAACTATAAATAGAGAAATCACACTAGATGTCTTTTATCTTCCTGCTTCAGTCAAAAGTGGTTGATTTCCATGACTGCCACACAGCTGTCACTCTGGGCCACCCACTCACTATCATTGAAGCTCCTTTATCGCTTGGTTATGCTGAAGCTTATATTTTTTGGGTTCTATGTCTTTCATTTTGTGGCTGACCCCCTCATCCCTCAGTAGCTTCCTCAGAACTTGCTTGTATGAAATTGTTATTGTTCTACTCCTCTAGTTAATTGATAGTTTGTGTGCATAATTCAAATTTGAAATTATAACTTTAATTATGGCTTCTTGTCCGTTTTACTTTTTCTGGTTCTGAACACTGCTGGTCAACTAGAGATCTCTTGGTTTTGCTCATTTAACTTGACCTTTTTCTTTTTTTTTTTTTTTTTTGAGTCGGAGTCTCACTCGGTCGCCCAGACTGGAGTGCAGCGGCCGCTCCCGGCCACCGCAGCCTCGACCTGCTGGGCTCCGGCGATCCTTCCGCCTCTGCCTTCCGAGTAGCCGAAATTACAGGCGTGCACTACCACACCAGGCTGATTATTTTTTGATTTATTGTAGAGATGAGGGCTTGCTGCCCAGGCGGGTCTCGAGGCCGCGAGCTCAGGCAATTCACTCACCTCAGCCTCCCAAAGGCGCGGGATTGCAGGCTGAGCCACCGAGCCTGGCTAACTTGACCTTTTTCTTCATGAGTGAAATGCTTTGTAATTTTGTTATAATAGGAAATACTCTCAACACTAACATCTAGAAGATCTATTTAATTTTTTCTAAAATTTGACAATTATGTCTCTAATTTTCAAGAGTACTTTCTTGTTCTCTGAATGTTCCTTTGTTTTTCAGTCCTGGTCAGCACATTGTTTGTAGCCTTGTGAATTACCTTGAGGCAGAAGTATCGTTTATTCATGTCTGGATCTTGAACTACAAAAACTAAGATAATAAATGTTGCTTTAAATGCTAGGTTTAGAGGTAACATCTTATGCAAGAATAGATAACAAATATAACTAATCTTTTGGTTTTCTTAAAAATATTTATTTTTCTCATAATAATGAGGACAAGCAAAATCAAACTGACTATAGCAGTATTCTCTTAAGATAAGGCAGAAAGAATATTTCATATCTACTTATTATGAGTGGTTTTGGCATTTTACATAGATTAAATTGTAAAGAATGAATGTGAGTATACTTTTTTCCTTTCTGCCATCTATCAATTAACTAGAGGAGTAGAACAATAACAATTTACAAAGACTTTCCAAATTACCAATAACATCATAAGATTGTCAGCAGTTCATAAATGGCAGAATTAATGATTAAATGTGCTATCAATAAATGGCCTGTATTCTCAATCAAAAGTAGTCTGAACATAAAACATGGTACAGGCAAAAAATGAAATAGTATAGAGTGGCAAAAAAGAGGAAGTAATGGCAGCTACACATTCTCTTGGGTGAATCTCACAAATGTAAGTAGAAGCAAATGGAGGAAGTCACAGAAGACTATACAAGAGGAATTCATTCATAAGAGGCCAAAACAGGCACCACTTTTTGGTTAGGAATACAACCTTTGATGGTACAGAGATAAAGTAAGAACATGATTATCATAAAAGTAGGGCTGAAAGTGCTTCGTGAGTTCCCTTTTGGTGAACCTGTTATACACTGGTCCAACAGAGAACCTGATAACCTTTACCTGACATCTTTTCACATCGTTGCCTGTGGTTATTTCACAATTCAAAAAATGTATTTTACATCTAATTTTTATCTTTACAAGTAACACATGCATGCAGTTCAAAATGAGCAAATACTATAAGGTTTCTAATCAACAAGCACTAATCCTCAGCCTTATCTCTCCTCATTCATGAGATGCATGAATACTTAATGAAATGCAATTTGAATACTTAATCCTTCTTTTTACTTATTAAAAAAAAATACTGGCCGGGTTAGGTGGCTCAGTCTGTCATCCCAGCACTTTGGGAGGCTGAGGCGAGTGGATTGCCTGAGCCATCAGGTTCACGACAGGCCGGGCAACTTGGTGAGATCTTGTCTCTACAATAAATTTTTTTAAAAAAGTAGCCGGGTGTGGGAGTGCACGCCTGTAGTTCTGGCTCCTTGGGAGGCTGAGGCAGAAGGATCACAGGAGCCCAGCGGGTCGACACTGGGGTGACTGTGAGTGTGTGATTGTACTCCAGCCTGGGCGACGGAGTGAGACTCCAACTCAAAAAATAAAATAAAATAAAATAAAAATACTACACTGGTATTAAAAAAATTTTTTTTGTTCAATTTTAAGCACTAATATGCAAGACAAAGTTATAATGACACTTATATTCCCTCCCCATTCTGCTTATATATTATAATTTTCAGTGAACTTGTGTCATCATTTTTATTCTTGTGACACAGAAATACTGTTCAAAGTGAGCCACTTACTATGCTCTGTTCATAATTATTTTTCTGTACCATGTTTTGTACAGAAAAACAGGAGTACATTTGCCTTGTTCTGTGGTTGTTTTTCTATATTCCTAACACAAATTATCTCCAAACTCTCCAAGGCAATTGCAAAAATGTCATCTTAGTATGCTCATATGCTTCAACTAATCCATCATTTCCATTTCTATTTTGTAGAACTCTTTGCAGAACTATTTGCTTTCTTTCAATTTGGCCACTTTTTAGGTCTACTATTCTGATATTTCCTTTACTGTCATCTAGAGAATTCCTTCACCTCTCTTATTCAGTCAATACGTAGAATCTATGAACTAGGCAGTATGATGCATGCTGGACATAAACTGATGAAAAATACATAAAGTCTCTGCTTTTATGAAGCTAATATTCTAGTGAAGAAAACATTAAAAAATATGGTAGGATGTTAAACTGGAAGTTTCCACTGAGGCACGAAGGTAAAATTGACATGAATGATATTCCAAAGTGAGGTAAAAAAATTACGATTTTTGGCCAGGCTTGGCGGTTCAGCCTGTCATCCCAGCATTTCAGGAGGCGGAGACAAGTGGATGGCCTGAGCCCGTGGGATTGAGACCAGCCTGGGCAACTTGGGGAGACCTCGACTCCACAATAAATAAAAAATTAGCCAGGCGTGGTCACACATGCCTGTAGTTCCGGCTCCTTGGAAGGCTGAGGTGGAGGGATCGCCGGAGCCCAGCAGGTCGACCCTGGGGTGGCCGTGTGTGCCTCTGCACTCCAGACTGAGAGACTGCAAACTAAAAAAATATATTTTTCCAGGAGAAAATTTAAAAAGTTTTTGCATGATTCTTTAACTGTTCGGGAAATAACCAAATTGGAGAAAACTTTGTGAAGAATGATCAAGAAAACGTGTCTTATTAAAAAAACAAAATTACGTGATTGGGGGTCCAGTGTCATTCCTCGGCATGTGGCTATTCTGCTTTCCCAGCACCGTTGATTGACTAAGTCCCTGCCCCTGTGAATGTTTTTGCCTGCTTTGTCAGAGATGAGTTGGTTGCAGGTATTTGAGTTTATTTCCGAGTCATCTGTTCTGTTCCGTTGGTCTGTGTGTTTGCTCTTGTACCGGCGTACTGTTTTGGTTGCTGTGGCCTTGTAAGGTAGTTTGAAATCAAGTAAAAAATAATGTTTTGAATGAAGAAATATGAACCAAACAAAAATATCAGGTGATCGGTAAAATCTCTCTCTGCTGGTCTCTCTTTACATTAGTGATATTTGGGTAGAGGTCAGCGAAGTCAAGGAAGTCGAGAGTAAACCATGTGAGTATCTAAAGGGAGAGCCTTCCAGCTAGGGAAGGGCAACATGTCAAAGGCCTCGCGGTAAGAAAATACCTAACGTGTTTAGGAATAGCAAGGAAGTCTGTAAGGATCAGAATGGCTTGGGGCGGGGGGAGGAAGATTGAATAAATGGAGATGAGATCAGAGACGGACAGATTCTAGATATGCTTGACAGCGGATTTCCAGATGGCCTGGGCATGGCATGTGACTGAGAGAGGGGAGACAGGGGTGATTTCAGCATCTCAGCCTGAGCACCTGGAAATGGGGTCAGGGCGTGCAGAGGCAGGAATGACTGGAGGAAGAGGAGATCGTGTATTCTTGAAAGTTTCATTTGGAAATATTACATTACAAAAGTTCTACTATCTATTCACTGGGAGTTGTATGTAAGAGTCTACAGTGCAGGTGAAATGTTAGGGGATGGAGATAAAAGTTCAGGAGACATTATGGTAGACTTGGGGTTTTTTTGAGTTGGAGTCTCACTCTGTTGCCCAGGCTGGAGTGTAGTGGCGTGCTCACGGCCACCGCAGCCTCACCCTGCTGGGCTCAGGCGATCCTTCTGCTTCAGCCTTCCAAGGAGCTGGAACTACAGGCACGTACCAACATGCCCGGCTGATTTTTTGATTTATTGTAGAGATGAGGTCTCACTAAGTTGCCCGGGCTGGTCTTGAAGCCCTGGACTGAGGCAAGCCCTGGACTGAGGCAATCCACCACGCCCGGTTGATTTGGGATTTTAAAGTCACAGATCACTAAATCTTGGCTGTGCTGCCTGAGTTTGGTGAGCTGTGTCTTCTGACACATTTCTTTCTTCCCAAACAAATAAGATTCCTCTCTCAAGTTAGTATTCTCTTGACATTTTAGCAAACCCATGCCTATATTCCTTACCAAAGACTTTTCTTCTGAGTGTATCTACCTATGTCTGATAAGGTCTGACTTTAGGATATATCCTTGCCCACACTCAGAGAACACATAAACTTCTCCTTTGCTTCTTGGTATAAGATGAAGATTGTCCACACTCAGACTACACATAAGACCTCCATTCAACTGTCTTTTTGTATGTTATAGCTTGACTTATGGAAAATTTTTACCTGCATCAGCCATTAGTCTTCTTCCTAAAATATGCTTCCTTGCATAGGATGAGTTGGGACTTCAAGCTAAATTCTCATACACAACTCCTAAAACTTTTCCCCAGAACCGTCAGTCTATGTCTGACCAGGTAACCTCTTACCTACAGTCTCCACACTTGAACAAACCAAATTGTTGACTATCTTCTCTCACATTCTCTGTCCTTGTGAGTTTAGGTCTTTTGCATTTCTTTTATTGTTGGGAGCCGGCCACGGCGGCCTACTGAGCGTTAGGGATCAGGGAGGGCCGTGGACCCCGAGACCGCTAGGACGTGTTCGGGAGCCGTAGACCCCATTTTCCTCCCCTTTTTGCCGTGCAGCACAAAAACAACCTAAAGGAACTCTGCTGGCCTAAGCTGAAGGCTCTGTGACTGTGATAGGCATAGCTCACTCTAGAAACTCAATGTTCCTGTTTCCCATAAACTGTGGTTTCGGCTTAGGTATTAGATATAATTCAAATTCAGGTCACATTTGGGAGCCTTTTATACGGTACAAGCTTCTTTATAAGATTTAAAAGAATATTTGTAGGATTAGTATATACTTATGGAGAGCTGTTTTCAGCTTTTCAATGGTATAGATGATTATCAAGAGTGGCCCAGCACAGAGTTTGGGCTGGGCCACATTCCTGAGAGCCCAGCGCATACTTTGGACTGGGCTGCATTCTTTTAGGCCAGCTTTAGCTACAGTTCATGTAAGGTCTTTTTTCTACCTATTATAGAAATTGAATTTATTTTATTCATAGAAGGTATTGTAGAATAGGTCATACTACATCAAGGAATAATGTTAGTTCAAGCATAATCAATCATGATATTTTTAGGTTTAATAAGAATATAGTTAACTTTAGAAATTTCATTGTCTCCATTTTCTAC
>NW_006999770.1:0-6756 GCF_000164805.1 Carlito syrichta | reverse complement strand
AAGGTAATAAAGTTTAAGTTAGTCATCATGGGTATTGAGTGAGCTTTAGAAGTTACTGATTATCAGAACATCATTAGGCTAGCAGGGACTGTTGCACTGCTTTTGAAGAGCATTAACTAGCAAAGGGAACAATAAGACAATCTTGGAGTTTGTCCCTCTTCACACCTAAGCATCTGGTGGGTGGGGGACGCCCCTCCTGCACCTGGCTTTGTGTTCACGTGAAAGACTTGTGAGACTGCCTGTGTAAAATTTGGGGATAAATCCCTGCTGTAACTTTCAATAAACGGCTTCTGCTCATTTCACTGAACAGTTGTCCACTTTCTTTCTTTCTCTTTCTTCCTCTTTATATCTATCCTTCCATCTTTCTTTCTTTTAATATCTGTCCCTACAGATTTGCCGACGCCACCACATCTTCCAAGGGACTTCCCAAAACTTGCAGGGGCTGGCCCCCCGCATTTTATCATTTTAGTGGGGTTTCTATATGAAGCCGAAATAAATGTGTGTTCAAGTTGTCATATTTAACAGGCCAAATACTTTTTTTGTCATAAAAATCCAGTAAAATTTTCTTATAGAGTATTTCTAGTTATAACAAATGTACATATATTATACATATGACTTTGCTTGATATCAAAATAACCTTCTTGAAATGACTGAAGCCTTTAAAAATTACTCAGTGCTTATTGTTGGTAGACTAACAGTGCTTTTGACATTTTACTGTAATTTTGTAATCTACCAGAATATTGTGAGTATTACTGGGTTACAGCAGCATCTTAAAAAATATGTATTGGAAAAAAAGATCAGCTTTTATAGATAAGAAAATGTAAATCACCAAATTCTATTATGTAGATTACTTCTACCAATTGAAATGGTTTTTTAGTGTCCTGCTATCTTGGGTTATTCTAATGTTCATGGTTAGTATCTACAGAAGTATCTGGGGAATCAAAGAATATGACCAGTTTTATTACTGAAAAAATATATGAATAAATTTGAAGACTGCCTCTAAAAACATGACATATTATAAAATACAAAGCTATTTCAAATTCATTACTAGAAAAACCTGGCCTGGAAAACAGATTTTGACAGAGGCAAGAGAGTATATATAGCCTCACTGAAGAATTTAAACTAGACGATTACAGCTTTACTTAGACGACGTTAGTCAGTAGAGGGCAGAATTAATGGAAAACCAACAAAACTACTATCTTCATATGAACAAATAATTGCTGAACTGAATTTCCCTGGACAAAAATTCTTAGAACTCAAGACGATACGTGGCATGCTGTCCTGAGTTTCTGTGTATGTGTCCCTTTACCAGACGCAGCGAGCTAGCGAGGATGCCTGCCTGTTTTACACATCCTGTTGTTCACTAACGTCCAGCAAAGTACCTCGCACAGAGCAGATGTCTCTCACTGCACATGCTAGATGATGGATGAGAATTTTATAAAGATGATCAGTGACTCTGGTGGAAGAAACCGAGTACATTTGCTTCAACTCCACTTTCCTTCTGCTTTTTAAATCCAGCCTAAGCACATAAGGGATGAATTCTGTTCTGCTCCCTGCCCGCTTTTGTAGCTGTTTGACAGCTCTGCAAGTGACTAGGCAGGAAGAGGCTGATGCCGTGGTCAGAGTGGCGAGTGTTGAGCCACATGCTTAAGTCACGTCGTCCAATTAGACTTCACAAACTTTGTACTTTATCTCCAGCTGCCTAATCCCCGTGTCTAAGCCCTACTGTCTCAGTTAGTTTTGACCTTGGGTAGGAAAGAGGAATGTTAATTAGGCCTCTTTCGCCAACTTCTAAAGGATATTTTCTTTATAAGATGAAAATACAGGCCAGGTGCTAAGGCTCACCATTTTTTTTTTTTTTTTTGAGTCAGAGTCTCACTACATTGCCCAGGCTGGAGTGCCATGGCACACTCATGGCCACCCTAGCGTCAACCCGCTGGACTCAGGCGATCTTTCCGCCTCAGCCTTACCAAGGAGCCAGAACTACAGGCGCACGCCACCATGCCCAGCTATTTTTTGATATATTGTAGAGACGAGGTCTTGCGAAGTTGCCTGGGCTGGTGTGGAACCCCCGGGCTCGCCTCGGCCTCCCAAAGTGCTGGGATGACAGACTGAGCCACCGAGCCCGGCCACGGTTCACCTTTACTCCCAGCACTTTGGGAGGCCGAGGCAGGAGGACTGCTTGAGCCCAGGAGTTTTAGAGCAGCCTAAGCAACACACTGAGACCTTGTCTCTACAGAAAAATAAAACAACAGGTGTGATAGCATGCACCTGTAGTCCCAGCCCAGGAAGTAGAGGCAGCAGTAAGCTGTGATCATGCCACTGCATTCCAGTGACAGAGTGAGACTCCAACTCAAAACAAACAAAAAAGGTCTTGATACCTTTGGCCAATTTCTCTTCCGGGATTATGTTTATTTGCACTCCGAGCAGCATGGTAAAAAGAGTATTCATTTTGCTGCATATTATTTATTCCTGCATATACGTATACTTTAAAATTTTCATAATTCTGTGGATTTAGCTTGAGTTTTTTTGGTTACCAGCGTGTTGAAGAGTTTTCATATCCATTACTCATCATTCCATAACATTTTATTTCCGTTTACTATTTGGCTATATAATTTGAATTTTTAAGTATTTCAGATAAGTATTTTTAAATTAATTTATTTCTGTCTTATCAGTATTAGAAATTCTTTGCATTTACAAATGCCAAAAAGAAAGAAATTTTAAGGATTAACAGTCTTATTAAAAATTCAGAAGAATTAAAAATTAGCTGCATGGTTACTTGTATTTATTTCATCTTTTATTGTATACTGTGGGTAATGGAATTTCAATAAAACTTTTTATAAATCAACAATAATTCTCCCTAGAAATAATGCCATAAAACTAGCTTAGGAAAATAAAATAAAAAATTGTGTTGATCCCTGAATTTGGCTATTGCCCTGTATTTACAAATTCCACAACTCTACTGTAGTGCAAAAATAGTATTTCTACTGGAGGGTCAGTTCTGTAGTGCTCTGGGAATAATTTCTAGGGATTCAGTGTTGAGCCCTCTTCTCTGGTCTTTCCAGCAAATCCTGTATTCCTTAAAGTGTCTAGATGGGTTTCTGTTTCCGAAGATGATCATGACTGAGCCAGCCGGTCAATAACACGCACACCTTGGAAAGTCAGGCTATCACCATGGGGACATGTGGCACAGACTGCGACCTGTCTTCCAGGAACCATTCTGCCTTTCTTCTCTCATTCGTGAAAGTCCTCGTTTTACTTAAGTAGGCAAAGACCCCACTTCCTAGCTTCTGCTGCAGCTACAAGTGTTGCAGTAACTATGTCCTGGTCAACTGGATGTGAACAAAAGTAGCGTATGCCGCTTTGGTAACACCCTCCTTGTCTGCTTCTTTTTTCCACGGCTGAGAAGACTTCGTAGAGGAAGCCGGAGAAGCCACCCTGGATCCAAAGGTAAAAATCCTTGTTGATGGCAGCAAAGCTATTTGATGTAGACTGGGACTGACCACATCTGGGTCCACGCATAACATGTAAATGAACTTTGAACTTTCTTAAGCTACTGTATGTTTGGGCTTCCCCACCCCCACCCCCTTTTACAACAGCTTAGCTTCTTACCTAAGCGGATGTAAGAAATAAGTGAGCTCCAAAGTTTGAGCCTGAATCTGAACATGCATGTTACTCTGTTAACAAGTATTACTTAATTTAAGGAGGTAGGATATACATTTATAGGAATAAGACTTGGACAAGCTAATCTATAATTCTTATGTAAAAAGACTTTTGGTTGTAGGCTGGTAACCTGCCCTCACATCACAGAGTCAGGTAAATTGCTTAAAAAGTGTGTTAAAATAAAGTCTT
Organism: Carlito syrichta; assembly: GCF_000164805.1. Taxonomy (NCBI): domain Eukaryota; kingdom Metazoa; phylum Chordata; class Mammalia; order Primates; family Tarsiidae; genus Carlito; species Carlito syrichta. The sequence goes on along the minus strand of NW_006999770.1, from coordinate 2,904 downwards.
TAAAAGTACGGTTCAGCTGTACCTGATATGCAGAAGAACGCTTTAAACTATGCATGAATATCTTCACAGTTGTATACAGTGCTGTGAACATGAGAGTGAACGTATTACAGCCTTGCTTTCAGAACAGGGAGATTCTTGTCTTGCTGGCAAAGTTTTTTTTTTTTTTTGAGTCAGAGTCTCACTGTCACCTAGGCTGGAGTGCAGGGGCATGCTCATGGCCACTGTAGCCTCGACCTGCTGGGCTCAGGTGATCCCCTCGCTTCGACCTCCCAAAGTGCTGGGATTACAGGCTTAAACCACCGCGCCTGGCCTGACTGGCATAGTATTAAAGGCAGGATTAGGAGAGCTCAGAGGCTAATTTGGAAAATTATTTAGGGCCACAAGTTAGGTGGGATCAGTAGGTGAACCCTCTAAGTAAAGATAGTTACTTATACTAATTCAAATTCTTCTTCCGGACATTGGCGAAAACTTTCAAAGCCAAGCACTTATATTTTGGGTAAAGGACTAAACTCGATGTCAGACCTTTGGAGGAATTTTTGATCAGTAAGTCTTTGGTTTTGAACCAAATGAGAATATGCCGCTGGAAAAAAGCAGAAGCTATTCTACACTAGAGGATCTCCAAGATGAAGAAGAAATCTTTAATTAGAGATGCTAGATGGTTGTCGCCCCATAGTTTCACTGATTTACTGCCTAGCTAAGGAAAAGAACCACTTTCAACGTGTGGAAGGAAGATGGGAAGTGGTTTACTCTATTTGCATATAAAAATTGGACATGGCAAGTTCTATAAAAATATCCAATTCAAGGTTGCAGAAATGGACAATAATAAGAATAATATCCAACAGTTACTGAGCACTTTCCCCAAATTCAAGACATTTGCTAGTATTTTACATGTTATCTCACAGTAAATCTATGAGTCCCAAATACCTGCTATGCCTACAGTCTTTAAAAAAAAATTAAAGCAAACACATAAAAACCATATTTAGTCTATTGCTACTGTGGCCTTAATTGTTTGGAACAGAAATTAGTTTCTTGGCAATAGTCTACTATATACAGAACAGACATAAAGAAGACCCAGCAGTCTATGCCATATTCAGAAACACATCCTAGCAGAAATGCCATGTATTGGATAATGCCTAATTGACCCAGTCAGCATTCTCCTGGAGTCAGACTCTGAGAATCTCAGTGATTTGAATGCAATAGGTTTTCTGTGGTATACTCTTGGGAACAATATCTGGGCAGAGTCCGGCAAGCAGAATCAGATATAAGGAGAAGTTCAGCTATAATAGTCTTGTAACAAAGGCTTCAGTCAATCTCATGAGGAGCTCAGAAGCTGGGATGGTGCTTCAGAGTTTTTGCATGGATGCCTTAGGAATCCAACTTCCAAAATTAAGTGCCTCTTATTCAACCATATGTAAGAACTTGTACAGAGACATTCTCCGGAAAACATTACTTCTGGAGTGATTAATGATTTTCCTTACTTAAAGTTCAACATTTTTGTTATCTTCCTATTTTTTTTTTTTGAGTTGAGGTCTTGCTCAGTTGGTCAGGCTGGAGCGAAATGGCATAATCATGGCTCACTGCAGCCTCGACCTCCTGGGCTCAGGTGATTCTCCTGCCCGAGTTCTCATTAGCTGGGATTACAGGCATGCCACCACACCTGGATAATTTTTTGAGTTTTTGGAGAGATGAGGTCTCGCTTGGTTGCCCAGGGTGGTCTTGGACTCTTGGGCTCAAGCAATCCTCTCGCCTGCACCCAAAGAGCTGGGATTGCAGGTGTGAGTCACTGTGCCTGGCCTGCATCTTCCTACTGAATGGAGCTGTTTTTAAAAATTATAATGTGACACTCTGCATACTTAACATCCATTTTTAACTTTAAAGTGGCTGGCGGGAACACGGTATTTTCCTTCTTCCTAATGTATATCCTTGAGGGCAGTTCTCCATCTGTCTAGTTCTCCTCTCCCTTAGAAGGCATTTTCAAGTACCAGGGACACGTTGTCATCACATTGACTCGATGGCACTGACTGGCTGGTGTGGGTCAGGGACACCTGACATCGCGAGAGGCACACAAGACGGTCGTCCACTCAGAAGAATTGTTCTGGCTCCCACCCGACTTGAAGAGGTGCCAGGTGTTCTGCTGGCCGTCCACGTAGATGAAAATGCTCTGCTCAGTCCCTGAAAGCAGGAATTAATCCTATTTATATATGAATAATATTTGCTGGCACTCGGATATCCAGTGTTAAAGAATATCTGGCAGAGTCTTCATACACCGAATCTTTTGGGCAGGAAAACCACATGTAAGTCAAGGTCTTTTGTTCTAAAATTTACCAGTAACATTTTAATACTTCAGGACCCCCTAGCACGAACGGCCACCCGAATCGCGGCGTCCGAGTTGCCAACGCAGCCCACGTGTGTCCGATTCCAGACGCAGCTGCCACGCGGCTGGGGACTCCACGCAGGTGCACACAGCCGCCCACAAAGAGATGCCTACATATGCCCACTCTGCTGAGACAGGTGCTTTTCCCCCGGATGCAGGCTAAGCCCACATTTCACAAAGAAGCAAGCTGCGAAGGCTGGCACACGCGCACCATCGCTTTGCTTCTGAAAGAAACAGCATAACCACCAAAGGAGCCATCGATGTGGCTCGTCTGGGACGCGCATCTGATCCCCGCGGAGTAAACGCAAGTCGGTTCGGGAAAATGGATTCATTTGATTTTCTATTTTTTTGTTTGATGTTCTTGTTGCGCGGACGAGGCCTCACCGTGTTGCTCGGCGCCTTCCAAGTAGCTGGAACCACAGGCGCGCGCCACCACGCCCGGCACACTTATCGACGGATGGCAGAGCGCGGTCTCGCCAGCTGGTCCGGGCTGGTCTCGAACCCGCGGGCTTGGGCCATCCGCTCGCCTC